>NC_081557.1:260292368-260325164 GCF_022355385.1 Mustela nigripes | reverse complement strand
TGTGATTTGGTGAGTGCTGTGAAGTGTGTAAACCTGGTGATTCACAGACCTGTACCCCTGGGGATAAAAATATATGTTTATAAAAAATAAAAAATTAAAAAAAATATCTTAAAAAAATAATGAAACACTTTAAATTCTTATATGGTATTGCTTGGATCCAAAACTCTACAAACTTCTTCCTCTTACTTTTCACTTTCAACAAGTCTATAACCCAGCTTTCTCAGCCTAACTGAAATGAGAGATGGTACTAAAACTAGATTTTAATTGTAATGATTATCAGAGTTTATTTAAGATTATATTATCATCATGATTGAAAGCTAGTAGGTAGGTAACGTGTGTATCATTGCATGCAATAAGTAGGTTAATGCATCTTTGGTTTTGGAGTTAGCAGTTTTTCTCCTTTCTTACCTAGTTATTTTTTAGTGTTTAAATTATGTCTTTTATTCATGCACTTACTTATTAATTCCAGGAAGATTTGTCCAACAACACTTATTGCTTGCCAAGCACAGTGATTACCCTGAGGACAGAGGAAAGAAGATTCTTAAAAGACTCACAATATTGGCTTTTAAGAGAATATACTGGAAACCAGTGATATTGATTTTTTTTAGATCACACAGTATAAAACTTCCCAGAAGAAAAAGTGTTCATCTACTGAATGATGATATGCCTGCCTACTGATGCTGAAGGAATGTTCATCAGAGAGGGGAGCTGACTGTCTAGCCAGGCTCTAGAGATTACCCTGGTGAATTTACAAAGATCTAGGTTATAGCTGTCAACTTCTCACACAGATAAAGACAATATTGTCAGTACTCTAAACTTAACCAACGTCAAGGATGTTGACAGTGTTCAAGGAAGTAAGTATATGAACTGAAATGTAAACTTACTCCATCACAGTGAGAAACGGAACTTCCAGGCAGATGGAACAGTTGTGATGGTTGACACATACTATGTGGGAAGCCACGTTATCACAAGGTGAGTAGATAAAGCACCTCATACTCCATCCTTCTGAATCAATCACCACATATATTGCTCTCCATGTTCCTGCATTTTCCAAAGCTTTCATCACTGGTCACACTTTTGTTATCTTTTATCCTGTTATAGTGTTACTGTCAGTGAGATTATACCCCAGTTTTAACTGGCCAGGAAGTCATTTAAGAAGAAATTATAAGTTTTATTAACTCTAAGAATTTCTTTTGTTTCTAAAACTTTCTTCTTAGCTTATTGTCTATCAACTATATCCCAATAACCACTGTTTTAGAGATAGATATTTAAGGGAAAATAGAGAAGAATTACATAGCATGAGAATCCATTGAATTGAGACTGATTTAAACTAACCATAAAAGTTCTAATTCTTTAATGCATGTAGTAAATGTCATGCCTATTTTTCTTCTTAACTCTCCAAATTCACTTAAAAATAAATCTCTTCACTGTGTAGTATCTTTAAAGGTATTTTCTCTCCAGAATTACCTTTGACTTCCCATCACAGAAAATATCTTTTCATCCATTTTTCTGTGGTACAGTTCAGGAGAAAAATATCTGTTCTCTATGAAAGTCTTTAAAATTCTACTTGCAGGAGCAAAACTGTTCATTTTTCAGCAACATAACATTACCTACCTTCAGGAGAAATTAAGCACAGTGGAAAACCTAACTGTATTTAAGGCCAAAGCAAATAAACACTTTTCTAAAGCTGCATGAAGCCAACACGTTTAGCTTGAGTAAAAACCGCTCTAAAGTTTTCTGTTTCCCAAAAGAACTCTAATCCATTTTTAGAAGTTGACCCTCCATATTACAGATACAAAAGACTTCAAAAAGAAAATGATGAACTCTCTGTTAGCTTTTCCATTGACTCTGGGTGTGAAGGTAAGTGGGGGGGGGGGGTCATTTCCTACAAAGTAATTAACATGCTTAAATTAGCCACAGTGAAATGAAAAGTATATTTACTAGGTTTTAAATCAGTAGAGGTGGGTACAATTATCTAGCGAATGGCACTGATAGTTAAATTATCTGAACCTCAGTTTACTCATCTATAAAATGAGGGTAAACTATGTTAATGTTAAACATAATCCACAAGAATTAAATGAGATAACATAGGTGCCACATAAGAATATATAGCACAATGCTTGACTCATGGTAATCACACACTAAGAGTTCATGAGCTTCCTCGTATCTCTTCACACAGGTATGTTGATTTTTTAATATTTTCATGCTGCAATATTAGCAACTTGTCTGGATTCAGAACTCATTAAAAACACAACAGGGTGCCTGGGTGGCTCAGTGAGTTAAGACCTCTGCCTTTGGCTCAGGTCATAATCCCAGGGTCCTGGGATCAAGCCCCGCATTAGGCTCTCTGCTCAGCAGGGAGCCTGCTTCCCTTCCTCTCTCTCTGCCTACTTGTGATCTCTGTCTGTCAAACAAATAAATAAAATCTTAAAAAAAACCAAAAAAACAAAACCCTTACACCAACCATGGTTTGGATAGCTATAGCAGGAATTATAAGTTTTTTTTAGATTTTATTTATTTATTTATTCAGAGCATGAGCTTGGGGAGGGGGAGAGGAAGATGGGGACAGAGAATTTCAAGCAGTTTCTGTGCCCAAAGCAGAGCCCCACACATGGTTCAATCTCACAACCCTGAGCTCACAACCTGAGCTGAAACCAAGAGTCAGATACTTAACTGACTGAGCTGTCCAGGAACCCCAACTATAGCAGGACATATTAACCTCAGCTGAAATTAGCAAATTTCCTGGTTGTGATGCAAAGCATTTTAACTCCTATTACTATTAAGAATAGCCAAAAGTATATTACTTGAATTTTTGCTTTTACTTTTTAAATAAAATATTATATTTCCTTAACAAATAAATGTCAACTATTATTTAATATTACTTTAATTTTAAAATATTATCTTTGGGGAGAAGAAGAGATGGAAGATTACTAATGATTTTTTTGCCTCCAAAGGTGTTATTCACTGAGTCAGTTTATAACTTTGTTATTATATTAATCATAATTGGCTATTCCCAGCTCTTATGCTTCTGACAATACTTATAAAATTTCAATTTAGTCAATTTCACAGACATTTATTTATTGTCATATAGTGTTATGTGTGTTCAGGCTTATGATTGGATGAAGCAGAATGCCTCATATTCAGAATTACACAACTTGGATTTCCTGAAACCTCAATTTTTAAATTTTTTTATTAACATATAAGGTATTATTAGCCCCAGGGGTACAGGTCTGTGAATCGCCAGGTTTACACACTTCACAGCACTCACCATAGCACATACTTTCCCCCAATGTCCATAATCCCACCCCCTTCTCCCAACCCCTCACCTCCCAGCAACCCTCAGTTTGTTTTCTGAGATTAAGAGTCTCTTATGGTTTGTCTCCCTCAATCCCATCTTGCTGAAACCTCAATTTCTAACACATATACATTACCATTGTAAAAATTCTCACTCTGTATACCAATGAAATTTAATATCAAATCAAATAATGTACTGCATATTTATACCTATTTTGTATATCCTATATAAATTTTCTTTTATCAGATATTATTTTTTAAATGATTCTTATTCTCCCTGACATGAAATTACCCTTTTTCCACTGACAACTGCCTGATATAGGAAGAAAAGTACAAAACTATAGATTTTTTAAGATTATTTATTTATTTATTTATTTGACAGACAGAGATCACAAGTAGGCAGAGAGGCAGGCAGAAATAGAGAGAAGAGGAAGCAGGTTCCCTGCAGAGCAGAGATACGGGGCTCGATCCCAGGATCCTGAGATCATGACCTGAGCCGAAAGCAGAGGCTTTAACCCACTGAGCCACCTAGACACCCCCAAAACTATAGATTCTTTATTTCTATATGCTAACTGTTGTTTTTTGCATTCTCTCCAACACCTCCTCACAACGGAGGAGGAAACTGTTGTTGGGTTGCCTCTTTGTTTTTTCTTGTCCTGTATAATACATCAAGTCATGGATAATTTGATCACTGAATTTACTCTTGGTAATAACAAGAAAAGAGTAAGAAGGTTCTGAATTATAATGAGAATATTACCAGGAATGACATTTATTTTTTATAATTTTTAGTTTTATTTGCCAATAAACTTGATCATATCTGATATAAAGCACTTAAACAGATTACATAAATGATTTTTAACATATATTAAATATTCCCTTTATAAAATTTCTTAGAATTAATATTAAAAATATTAAATCTCTAACACTAAACTCAAATAACTAGGTCTAATATTAATAATGACCGATACTACTGGAAATGTATAATGGTGTTTATTTTGACAAAAAGACATTGGAGGTTTTAAATAAAGTTTTTCCCTCTCTATTCAACCTTACTCTGTATAATGATAAGATTTCCTCATTATATAGAAATGCTCTAGGGGCACCTGGGTGACTCAGTGGGTTAAAAGCCTCTGTCTTCGGCTCGGGCCATGATCTTAGGGTCCTGGAATCAAGCCCCATATCAGGCTCTCTGCTCAGTGGGGAGCCTGCTTCCCCCCCTCTCTCTGTCTGCCTCTCTGCCTACTTGTGATCTTTCTGTCAAATAAGTAAATAAATCTTAAAAAAAGAAAGAAAGAAAGAAAAAGAAATGCTCTAGCCATTTCCTGTGTTTAAAAACTCTTTCCAAACACAATATTGAAAATGAACAAAGTTGGAATACTGAAACTACTCAAATTCAAGATTTACTATAAAGCTAAAGTAATAAAATTATGCTATCATTGAAAGAATAGACAAATAGTCTGTTCTAGTAGAAGAGACTAGAGAGCCCAGAAATAGAACCACATTCAGTCCATTCATCTTTGACAAAAGAGCAAAGATAGTATAATGAAGAGACAGTCTTTACAACAAATGATGTTGGAACTGAATATCTATATGCAAATATATATAAACAAAACCTTACAGACTTCACAAAAATTAATTCACAATGGATCATAGACCTAAATATTAAAATGCAAAACCATAAAGCTCCTAGAAGAAAATCTAGACAAACTTAAGTATGGTGATGAATTTTTAGATATAATATCAAAGGCATGATTCATGAAAGAAATAATTGATAACCAGGACTTCAATAAATTTAAGAACATCTTTCTCTGTGAAAGACATTGTCAGGAGAATGAGAAGACAAGCCACAGATTGGGAGAAAACATTTGTAAAAGACCTATCTGATAAAGGACTGTTACCCAAAATATACAAAGAAATCTTAAAACACAGCAAGAAGCTAACCCAATGAAAAGATGGGCAAAAGACCCAAACAGACGTCTCATGGAAGATATAGAGATGACAAATAAGCATATGAAAATACATTCTACACTATATATCATTAAGGATTTGTAAATTAAAACAATGAAACACTACCACATGCCTATTTGAATGACCAAAATAAAAAATACTGATACCAAATACAAGCAAGAATGTGGAACAACAGGGACTCTCATTCACTGCTAAGAGTAATAATTTGCTGACAAAATGGTACAGCCACTTTGGAAGATTGCTTAGCACTTCTTACAAAAGTAAACATAATGTTACCATATGATCCTGCAATTACACTCTTTAGTATTTACCCAAAGGAGCTGAAAACTCATGTCCAAGCAAAAACCTTCACAAGGATGTGTATAGCAGCTTTTTCCCCCACAATTGCCAAAACGTGGAAGCAACCAAGATGTATTTCAGTAGGTGAGTGAATAAACAAACTGTGGCATATCCAGATGATAGAATATTATACAGCACTAAAAATGAGCTATCTAGCCATGGAAAGACATATAGGGAATTTAAACTCATACTACTAACTGAAAAAACCCCAAAGACTCTGGAAGGCTACATATTATATATACTTGAAAAAGTATATGACATCCTGGCAGTAAAACAACAAGACGTGAAACAACAAAACAGAACCTTAATGTAAATTATGGCCTTACAGTGAAAATACTGTGTCAATATAGGTTCGTTGATTATAACAAGTCGATTACTCCAGCATGAAGTGAGAGGTGAGGCAGTGCCTGTGTATGAGGGGGAGCAGGGCTATATGGGAACTTTTTGTACTTCCCATTCAATTTTGTTGTGAACCTAAAATTGCTCTAAAATCATAAAGTTTAGAATCAAACTTTTTTCCAAAAATCCATGTAAGTATACAGAGCTTTCATCTAACCCTCAGTTGGAAGTGACTGGTCTGCACTGTAATAATATGCTAAAAGGAAAATATTGTGAGAAGCAGATAACAGAATTCTTAAATTCAGGCTTCC
Organism: Mustela nigripes; assembly: GCF_022355385.1. Classification (NCBI taxonomy): domain Eukaryota; kingdom Metazoa; phylum Chordata; class Mammalia; order Carnivora; family Mustelidae; genus Mustela; species Mustela nigripes. Next base: position 260,318,913 of record NC_081557.1, on the reverse strand, counting down.
AAATGATGAATATTTTTAGTGGAAATTATATGATCACCTTTGAGAAAACTATTTGACAATATACATCTGTGTGAAAAGACATTTTCAAAGACAAAACATATAAAATCTCATTATAATTCAGCACTATCAGGTGAATATTTGGAATCCATTTTGATGATATGGAACACTAAGCATGAATCCCAATTAAGCAAAATCTCTTCCCCAGAACAGAATTCCACTCTTCTCATTAGACTTGTATTTAAAAAGACTTAGAAAGTTATATTCAACTATTATTACTTGAACTATTATTTGAACTTCATCAACCAAAATATTGTGGAATTAAAAAAAAAAAACAAACCTCTAGATAACAATATTCCTTTCTCTTTTGTGTCACTGCTTCTTAAGGGTTCTTTTGAGGGGGGTTGGTTTATTTGTTGTTTGCTTTTTTACTTTCATCTCCATGACTTATTTTATAACTGGTAGTTTGTACCCAATAATCCTCTTCAAAGAAAGGTCTTTATTCTACCCCTTCATCATACTCAACCTCCTACCTCTGTCTTTCATCACCTTATCCGCACAATACCAACCTGGTACCTGACAAAGTCTTGGGGACCCTAACACTCTTCCACTACAGCCAGTGGATATTGCCAGCTTCATTTCATTTGCTGTATCATAAGCATTCCTCTCTTTAAATGGCCTTCTTCCTGTGGTCCCCTTAATATCCGTGTTCTTCCTTCGGCTTCTCGGGCTTTTTTCCCCTGCCTTTTCTTCAGAAAACTTACCTTTTACTTACCTTTTCTTTAGAGATCTCTTTAGGCCCTCGCCTCCATAAATACAGCCTCCTGTCTGATTTAATTAGTTCCCCAAACTGCAATTTCCATCCTGATTGTCATGAATCCCAAAGATATATATTATGATATATCACATTTTCTCCTAATACAACATATTATCTTTATATCTAGCATCCTCACGGTCATCTCACTTTGTGTGTCCCACAGAACCTCAAGCTTGGTATGCAAACTTGAATTTATTATTCTCACACAGGAATAGTGATTCCTTCTCTATTTCCGCAGGAAAGGACATTACCATTTCTAGTTATTCAGCTATAAACCTGGGGTCAATCTCTACTTTCTTTTACCACTAACATCCAGTCTGATCCTATTGATTCCTCCTCCTAGGAATGACATACAAGCTAGTTCTTTTCTACTTCCCCAGGAGGTGGGGATATCACCACCATCTTTTATCTGGATCAGGGAAATAACCTAATTGATCTCTATGCCTCTAGCACACCATCCATACTATACTGAGTGATTTTTCTAGAATTTAAATCCTGTACAGGCAATGACATTTCCAGGGGGTCAGCAGAGGGAGGGAAAGATTTATTTGTTATTTCTTAGGTTGCCATGCAGAATAATTTTTTCAATACATCGGTGTGCTCTTGAGCTATATTGTGGCATTCACTTCTCCCAAAATAGGTAAAGTTTGTTTCATTGGTGACTTTGGAAAAGTAACTGCTCATTGTAGCTCAAATACTTCCTTTCTCATCCTCTTGGAAGTCAGGTTCTTAACAAAGCATCCCTGATGATCTATTCTTCCACTCCTGTCCCTCTAGGAAGACTGATTTTCTAGCACTGCTTTATGTCTATACATCCACTTCTGGGTTTCAGAAGAAGGAAGTATATATTCTGTCTGTCTGCTTACCTAAGCACCACATGTCAATCTAAACATTCAGTAATAAAAGGGATATTTCATTTTCAAACTCTTTTACTCCACATTCTATCTTTTAATTAGTTCAGAATTTCTGTGGGGTAAGTTTTGCTATTTTCTGGGTCCTATCAAGCTCCAACATTTGCTATTTTTACCAGTAAAATTAAGAGACGGACAAGAACTGGCATTTAGGGAGAAAAAGAAAAGATTGGGATTCCTGAAAGGACCCCATATGGGTTTTTTTTTTTTTTTTAAGATTTTATTTATTTATTTATTTGAGAGAGAGATATAGAGAGTACCAACAGGGGGGGGGGTGGGCAGCAGAGGGAGAGGGAGAAGCAGGCTCCCATTGAGCGTGAAGCCCTAAAATGTGGGGTTCAATCCTAGGACCCTGAGATCATGACCTGAGCTGAAGGCAGACAGTTAACTTACTGAGACACCGAGGCACCCAGGAACATATGTTTTGATGGTAGTTTATAACAAGTAATACACTTTTACTTCTATTTTTTTTACAGAGGCTTATATTGTACCTTAAGGCTGTTTTTCACAGATGTGACTCTGGTTTTGCTTCAGACAGTCCACCAGGAGCCATTTTTCTAAAGTCAGAACTGAACTTGCTTGTCTTTGGATAAGAACAGGTCTACTGAAACTTTAGCAAAAAGGGACCTTATTCTGTGAGCTTTTACAGCCAGGTCTTGGAAATTAGTTCTAGAAAGTCTGCCCAAATTCCATATCTTTGTGACTGCTTTCTAAGTATGCTCTGGTCCAGGTAAGTGGACAGTAGAACATCTAATCTTATGGACTCCAGTGATTTAAGGGCCACACCTATCATATGATTACAGATTGGCTCTTGATTTATTAACCATAAAATCTTTGAACATGTCTCTAGAATTCTTAGATCCAACATTGTCTTTACCCATGAAATGCTGCATGAGTTTATCAATAAACAAATAATAAAGGATGAAGTCCTTCGCTTTGAAAAGAATCTGTAATTTCTTTTTTTATAAATACAAAGACAGTTTCCAAACCTTTGCTTGAAATGGCATCTTTTTGCTAGTTCTTAAAAAAAAATGCTTTTGTTTTACTATCAGAACAGAGAATGAGAAAATTAAAATTAAAGGGAAAGGAAAACCTTTCTTTAGTAAAAAGACCGAGATCTTAAGAAACAGAGTAGATGATAGCAATGAGGTTGTGGGATCCCAGGACAGACAAATATAGGCAAATAGAATAGGGAAGAGGAAATGCACTAGGAGAAACTGGTCTTAATTAAGCTTTTAGTAAAGGAGACTATTTCTTCTTTTACTAAACCAGCAAATAATTGGAGGTCTAAATAAATCCAACAGAGGATAGGAAGCAAAATCTGAGAGCATCTGTCAGATTCATGAATACAATGAAAACTGCCTTCTTGAATACACAAATAGAGCCCATAGTACAAGTTCTGGAGGAAGACATCCTTCAAAAACTGAGGAAGTCATAATAAGAGTTTATACAACATCAAGCAGATCTGTGAAAGGAAAAGGATTCCAGCATAACATCCTCAAGGTATCATTAAATAAGTTTTTAAAGTAATGCAGTCATTGTAAATGGAATTTATGTCTCTATTTGGATCACTTCTTTGAACACTAGATTTATATCAAGTGCGCTACTTATATTTCCCTTTGCTAGCAAATAGGCACCTCACTTTTAACATCTCCTCCACAGAATATCCCATCACATCGATGCCTGTAATGCCACACTCAATCTTCATTGTTGTTAGTTGATCAGACAAAATCATTAGATACAGCCTCAGTTCTTTTATACCTTATATCCAATCTCTCCTCAAGGCTTATTGACTATATATTCAAAATGTATCTAGAATCTAGCCACTTCTCTTCATCTCCACTGCTACCATTCTGGTCAAAGCCTGGATGAGTACTGTTGCTCTTAAATGCTTTTCCTGCTTCCACTTTTTTTTCCCTTTTTTTAAAAATTTATTTTCAGCATAATAGTATTCATTATTTTTTCACCACACCCAGTGCTCCATGAAATCCGTGCCCTCTCTAATACCCACCACCTGGTACCCCGACCTCCCACCCCACCCCCCGCCACTTCAAACCCCTCAGACTGTTTTTCAGAGTTCATAGTCTCTCATGATTCACCTCCCCTTCCAATTTCCCCCAATTCCCTTTTCCTCTCCATCTCCCCATGTCCTCCATGCTTTTTGTTATGCTCCACAAATAAGTGAAACCATATGATAACTGACTCTCTCTGCTTGACTTATTTCACTCAGCATCATCTCTTCCAGTCCCATCCGTGTTGCTACAAAAGTTGGGTATATCCTGCTTCCGCTTTTATAACCACACAATTCATCCTTAGCAGAGAAGCCAGACTGAAGCTTTGAAAGCAGATCATGACACTCCTCTGCTCAAACCCCCCAGTCCTGGCTGTAAGTCTTGCACATGTACAGGATGAAGTGAAACAAAATTTGTGAAACAGAAGTGTTAAGTATTTCACCCATATCTACAAAAGACAAAACACCTGCACACTCTTTGACCCACTAGCTCCACTCCCAGTATATAACCAATAAAATGTGTACAAAATATTCAAGAATATTCATAGCACGATTTATAGCTCTAAACTGAAAAAAAGAGACCCAAATAGCCATCTATAGCAGAATATATGCATGAATTGGGGAACATATTGATTTATGTCACTCACTATGAGAGAATTTTACAAGAGAAACATTATGCGTGCAAGAAAAAAAGAAAACACTAAATTCCATAAAATAGCAGCCTCCTTAAAAGTGTTAGAAAAATAAAGACACCAACTTAAGAAGCATATCCAAGTATTAAAAATTCAACTGCACCCTCTCACAAATAACAGAAGTAATGGGGAACAGCAGATCGGAATAGCAAATCAAAACAAAACAAAACAAAATCAGCTAAGTAAATTAGTGCAGAAAACACCTACCATAAATACATAGATTAAAGACCTGGAATGTAAACACATCCAAGAAAACAGAGTGTGAGAAGAACATGGCAGAATTATTGGTCGTCAAAAAGTACCTAAGGGTTCAAATACTTCAATATAGCTGTAGCTGCAGTTCAGGATTCTGGTGGTTTGGGAAGATCTTCAGTTGGGAGAAATGTGGTAGCAGGAAGGAAATCTTCTCAACTGATCAGGTTTCACAGGTCTAAGCAAGCTACTGTGCAGCAAGAGGATTCCACTATACCACTGTGTCTGAGGACCCAAGAGATTCATAAGACACAGTGGAGACCTGGTGGCCAGTAAAGCCCACCTCAGTATCACCACAAGCTGCCAGAGGTAGAGAACTCAATGAGGAAATAGGAAAGAAAGGCATCTCCAAAAAGATCTGGTAAGTGGGGTGGCCACCACTAAAATGTCTAAACATCAATAAAGCAGATGCTACTCTTTCACAGCAAAAAGAGCATGCAGATGGCTTTCCCCTCTACATTTATTAAATGTCTAATACAGAATTATCCCCTTGATGAGCTATTTCCCTACACTGAGTAGAAGTTCCCTGGGCATGGACTGTAGACACCTGCTCAGGCTGAACAGAGAAAATGCTCTCCTGTATTCCCCTGCTCCTCTCCACGGCACATTCTCAAAATCGTCAACTGTAAAGGCAACACCGCTGTCATGGGTGCCAGGGAAGGAAGAATGGAGCTGGGGAGAAGAGTGTTTATGTGACTATTTAAGGCAGAATCTCTAAGCCATAATTTTTATTTCTTAAACCAGAAATAGTGGAATCTGAGCAAACATTGCAGCATTTCAGGGTTTTATTACACATCACCACTCAGCTGCCATATAGAAGTAAACATTGGTATTTTACAAGCTAAATAACTCCAAATTATGATAGTGATAAACCAATAGCCTGTTGCCCATAGTAATATCACAAAGTAATTGCCATATGAGCTGTTTCTCTTTGCCTTTTACTTTTATATTTAGAACAAGATGATTACCCAAATGAATGTGAAATTGAACTGACCATTTGAAAGTTTTTTGAAAACCTATATAATAGTAAAAGAAATAAAATTTCATTTTTTTCCTAACCAGTCTGAAAATAAATAAAACCTAATATTATAAGCTTTGGCTATTAGAGATTAGAAACCTTCAATTTTTCATTTGAAACACTAACTTTCAGATAGTTATTTTCTTTTTTTTTTTTTTAAGATTTTATTTTTTTTTTATTTATCAGAGAGAGAGAGGGGGGAGAGCGCAAGCACAGGCAGACAGAATGGCAGGCAGAGGCAGAGGGAGAAGCAGGCTCCCCGCCGAGCAAGGAGCCCGATGTGGGACTCGATCCCAGGACGCTGGGATCATGACCTGAGCCGAAGGCAGCTGCTTAACCAACTGAGCCACCCAGGCGTCCCAGATAGTTATTTTCTTAACATTATATTTTACATACACATATAAATTTGTACTCATAATCATTGCAGGAAAGACCCTCCTAAAAATTACTTTGATATCCAAAATAAAACATGTCTTTATCTGAAAAGATAAACAAAATTGATAAATCACAGTCATAAAGAAAAAAGAGAAAGGACCCAAATAAAATCAGAAATGAGAGAGAAGTAACAACTGATATCACAAAAAATACAAAGGATTATAAGAAGGTACTGTGAAAACTTGTATGCCAACAAATTGGACATCCTAGGAGAAATGGATAAATTCCTAGAAACATATAAACTTCCAAAATTGGATCAGGAAGAAACAGAAAAGATGAACAGACTGATTAAAAGTAATTAAATTGAAATGATAATCAAATAAGTCAAGCAGAGAGAGTCAATTATCATATGGTTTCACTTATTTGTGGAGCATAACAAATAGCATGGAGGACATGGGGAGTTAGAGAGGAGAAGGGAGTTGGGAGAAATTGGAAGGGGAGGTGAACCATGAGAGACTATGGACTCTGAAAAACAATCTGAGGGGTTTGAAGGGGCGGGGGTTGGGAGGTTGGGGTACCAGGTGGTGGGTATTATAGAGGGCACGGATTGCATGGAGCACTGGGTGTGGTACAAAAATAATGAATACTGTTATGCTGAAAATTAAAAAATAAATAAATAAAAACAAAAAACTATCAAACAATGAAAGTCCAGGCCAGACAGCTTCACAAGTGAATTCTAGCAAACATTTAAAAAAAAGTTAATATATATTCTCCACAGCACAGTCTTAAAATTATGAATCAAACTATTCAAAAAGAAGAGGAGGAGGAAGCAGAGGAAGGAAAGCTTCCAAACACCTCCACAAGACCAGCATTGCCCTAATACCAAAACTAGACAAAGACACCACACCCAAAGAAAATTTTAGGCCAATATCTCTGATGAATGTAGGTGCAAAGTCCTCAACCAAATGTTAGCAGACTGCATACAACAGTCCATTAAAACTGTCATGCATCACAATCAAGTGAGATTTATTCCAGAAGTGCAAGGATGGTTCAAAATTCACAAATCAATGTGATATCCCACATCAAGAATATGGATAAAAAATATATGACCTCAATAGACGAAGAAAAATAATTTGACAAAATTCAACATTCATTCATTATAAAAATAAAAAACTCTCAGTAAAGTGGGTTTAGAGAGAACATAACTGAACATAATAAAGCTCATATATAAAAAACCCAGGGCTAACATCTTATTTAATGCTGATAAAATGACAGTTTATCTTCTAAAACCAAGAACAAGACAAAGATGTCCATTCTTACCACTTTTATTCAACAGAGTACTATACATACTAATACAGCAATCAGACAAGAAAAAGAAAAAAGAAGCATCCATCTTTTTAACAAAGAAGAATACTGTCCTATTGTAGATGACAAAATACTATACATAGAAAATCCAAAAGATTCCACCAAAAACTACAAGAAAGTTCAAGTGAATTCACTAAAGTTGCAGGATATAAAATCAGTACTCAGAAATCAGTAACATTTCTGTACACTAATAATAGCAGAGTAACAAAAGGAGAAATTAAAAAAACAATTCTATTTATAAGTGCACCAAAAATAATTAAATATCTAGGAATACACCTAACCCAGTGCTGATATACCTATACTTGGAAAACTATAAAACAATAATGAAAGAAATTGAAGATGACACAAACTCATGGAAATTCCATGCTCTTAGAATAGAATATTGTTAAAATTCCATATTACCCAAAGATCACCTAAAGGTTCAATGCAATCGCCATCAAAATATTAATAGCATTTTTCACAGAACTAGAACAAATAATACTAAAATTTACATGGAAACTAGTGAAAACAATCTTGAGTAAGAAAAAAGCTGAAGGTATCACAATTCCAGATTTCAAGATAAATCACAAAGCTGTAGTAATCAAAACACTGTTATGCTGGCATAAAAATGGACTCATATATCAAAAGAACAGAATAGAGAGCCCAGAAATACACCAACAATTATATGGTCACTTAATCTTTGACAAAGGAGGTAAAAAAGTAAAATGGGGAAAAGACAGTCTCTTCAATAAATTTGTGCCAGGAAAACTGGAAAGCTACCTGCATAAAAATGAAACTGAACCACTTCCTAACACCATACACAAAAATAAACTCAAAATGGATTTGAGACTTAAATTTGAGACCTGAAGCTATAAAACTCCTAGAAGAAAACACAGGTAGTAATTTGACATCAGCCATAGCAACATTTTTCTAGATAGGTCTCCTAAGGCAAGGGAAATAAAAGCAGAAATAAACTATTAGAACTACATGAGAATAAAAGATTTTGACAGCAAAGAAAACTGTCAACAAAACAAAAAGGCAACCTGGTAAATGTGAGAAGATATTTACATATGATATATCCAATAAGAGATTTATATCCAAAATATATAAAGAACTTATACAATTCAATCCCCAAAATGAAAACAAAGCAATTAAAAAGATGGGCAGAGGACCTGAATAGACAGTTTTTTGGAGAAGACATGTAAGTGGCCAACAGACATATGAAAAGACGTTCAACATCGCTAATCATAAGGAAAATGCAGATCAAAATCACAATGAAGTATTACCTTACACCTGTCAGAATGGCTAGAACCAAAAGATAAAAAATAAGTGTTGCCAAAAATGTGAAGAAAAGGGAATCTTTTTGCACTTGGTGAGAATAAAAATTGATGCAGCCTTGAAAAGAGTATAGAGGTTCCTCAAAAATTAAAAACAGAAATGCCATATGACCCAATGATTCCATTACTGGGTATTTAACTAAGGAAAACAAAAACACGATTTTGAAAAGATATATACACTCCTATATTTATGGCAGCATTGTTTACAGTAGCCAAGATACAAAAGCAGACTAAGTGTCTACTGACAGATGAATGGACAAAAATGTGTGTATCTCTATATCTCTATAAATAGATACACACATACACATATATATGTACATACACAAACACAATGGTATATTATGTAGCCATAAAGAAGGAGGAGCTCATGCAATGTGAAACAACATTATGTTGTTGTATTATGTTAAAGGGTATTATGTTAAATAAAATAAGACAGACTGAGAAATACAAATATCATATGATATTTAAAATGTATATATGTAGAATTTTTTAAAAAGGCAGTGTCTGGGTGATTCAGCTGGTTAAGTATCTGACTCTTGATTTTGGCTCAGGGTTTTGGCATAGAGTCCCACATCTGGCTCTGAGCTCAAGGCAGAATCTGCTTGAAATTCTCCCTCTCCCTCTCCCTTTGCATCTCCTGCTATGCTCCCTTGCACACTCTTTCTCTCAAATAAATAAAATTTTTAAAAGCAACAACAAACAAATTAACAAACAAAATGCAGAATTAGGTCTGTAAATACAGATGAGAAACCGATGGTTGCCTGAGAGAAGGGGAGTGGGAGATACGGGCTTCCACTTGTGGAATGAATGAGTCATAGGAATAAAATGCACAGCATAGGGAATACTGTCAATGATATTGTAATAGTGCTGCACTGTGACAGATGGTAACTACACTTGTGGTGAGCACGGCGTAACATATAGAGATGTTGAATCACTATGTTGTATATCTGAAACTAATATAACATTGTATATTAAATATTTTTTTAAAAAGCATAAAAAATAAAACGGGTTTTTATATTCATTTCTATCTATTCATCTCATTAGACAATTCCTAAAATGAGAGAATTCCCTAAGTAGATTGTTTCTGGTAAATATCTACGTAGTAATGTGCCCCCTATTGTTTACAGTAACAGATATAAAATCAGATTCTTCTATCTTAAAAACAGTCAGCCATTATATAAAAGCAGATAATATAATCCCAGAATCCCAGAACATGTTAATTTGCCAGAGTCCCTTTTAAGTTGCAAGCATAACCAGATACAATCCTTCATATGTAGTCTGACTAGAGTGGAGATCCCCTGCCCCATATTGCTATCAAATATTAACTTCATAGTACTTTGTAATGTACTTAGTATACTAATAAATGAATTCAGTAAAGTTGTGGGATATAAAAACAACACACAAAACTCAATTGAGTTTCTGTACACTAACAATCAATAACACAAGAAGAAAATTAAGAAACCAATGTCTTTTACAATAGCATTAAAAAGCATAAAATATTTACAGATAAACCTAACCAAGAAGGTGAAAGCCACATACACTGAAAACCGTAGGACATTGATAAAATAAGTTTAAAAAGGCACAAATTAGTGGGCAGATATCCTGTGTTTTTGGATTGGAAAACACAATATTGTTAAGATGTCCATACCACCTCACACATAATATTGTTAAGACATCCCATACCACCTCAAATTTTAGAATGGCTAAAATTGACAACTCAGAGAAACAACAGATGTTGGCAAGGATGCAGGGAAAGCAGAACCTTCTAACACTGTTAGCAGGAATGCAAACTGGTACAGACACTCTGGAAAACAGAATGGAGTCTCCTTGAAAAGTTAGAAGGAGAGCTACTCTACAACTCAGCAATTGGACTTTAGGTATTTATCCAAAGGATACAAACACAGTAATTTGAAGGGGCATATGCATCCCAATGTTTATAGCAGCAATGTTTGCAAAGACCAAACTATGGAAAAAAACCAGGTGTCTACCAACAGATGAATGGATAAAGATGCAGTATATATATAAAATTGGATATTACTCAGTCATCAAAAAATGAGATCTTGGAGGGCGCCTGGGTAGCTCAGGGTGAGCCTGGGTGACTCCTAGGGTCCTGGGATCGAGCCCCTCTCCAGGCTCTCTGCTCAGCGGGGGGCCTGCTCCCCTCCTCTCTCACTGCCTGCCTCTCTGCCTACTTGTGATTTCTGTTTGTCTAATAAATAAATAAAATCTTAAAAAAATGAGATCTTGGCATTTGCAATGACATGGATGGAACTAGAGGGTATTATGCTAAGTGAAAAAAGTCAGAGAAAGACAAATATAATATGATTTCATTCATACGTGGAATTTAAGAGACAAAACAGATGAACATAGGGGAAGGTAAAAAAAAAAATGATAAAAACAGAGAGGGAGGCAAATCCTAAGAGACTTTTAACTACTAGGGGACAAACTGAGGATTGCTAGAGATTGTTGGGGTAGGATGGAGTAACCAGATGATAGGCATTAAGGAGGGCACTTGATGTGATGAGCACTGGGTGTTATATGCAACTGATGAATCACTGAACTCTACCTCTGAAATTAGTAATACACAATATGTTAATTGATTTTAAATAAATTAAAGAAAAAAAAGATGTCCATACTAACCAAAGTGATCTACGGAATCAATGCAATTCCTATCAAATTTTTTTGAGTAGAAAAATTGATCCTAAAATTCATATGGAATTTCAAGGGATCAAAACAAACATTAAAAAGAACAAAGCGGAGGTCTCACACTTCCTGATTCCAAAAAAATGTTAACAAACCCACAGTCATTAAAAAAGTGTGTAAACATTCACAGACCTGTACCCCTGGGGATAAAAATATATGTTTATAAAAAATAAAAAAAAAAAGTGTGGAAATAGCATGAAGACATATAGACCAATGGAAAAGAATAGAAAGCTGAGAAACAAACACTTATGTATATAGTCACCTAATTTTTTACAAAATGTGCCAAGACTACTTAATGGGAAAAGAACAGTCTTTTCTACAAAGCATGTTGGGAAAACTGGATATCCACCTCCAAAAATAACCAAAACAAAGTTGGACTTAAACTATAGACTAAAATTAACTCAAAATGCTTAAAAATCTAAATGAAAAGCCCATAAACTATAAAATTCTAGAACAAAACATCAAGAAAATCTTCATGACATTGGCTGTGGCAATGATTTCTTGGATATAATACTGAAAGCACAGGAGATAAAAGCAAAAGCAGGGAAATGGAAATACATTATACTAAAACGTTTCTGTGCAAAGGACACAATCCATGGAATGAAGAGGCAACAAACCTATGGAGTGGGAGAAAATATTTGCAAATTATGTATCTCATAAGGAGTTAATATCCAGAATATACAAAGAACTCCTACAACTCAGCTACAAAAAAGCAAAGAGCCTGGTTAAAAACTAGGCCGAAAACCTGAATAGATGTCTTTCCAAAAATAATACACAAATGGCCAACAAGCATATAAAATTATCATTAGAGAAATGTGTACCAAAAAATGTGTACCTCACACCCATTCAGAGGAATATATTAGTGTTGCTGAAGATTTAGATAAAATGGAACACCTATGCACTTCTGTCGGGATTGTAGAAGGTCAAAACCTATTATACTGCTAAAATAGTAAAGCATTTCTTTAGAAAACTACAAATAGAATCCTACTGGCATAAGAGATGGGTTCTGTCCTGGACAGATGGACACTCTTCTTCCTGCTTTGTCAAAGATTAATTGGTCATATACTTTTGGGTTCATCTGTAGGTTTTCTGTTTTATGCCCATTTCTGTAAGCTATCCAGCAATGTCATCTCTAAATATATATCCCAGAGAATTAAAAGGTCTTGAAGAGATATTTGCACACCATGCTCATCATGACTTTTCCCACAATAGCCAAGTAGAAGCAACCCAAATACCCATCAAAGGTGAATAATACAACGGAATGTTCTTCAGTCTTAAAAGGAAAAAGAAAACCTGTCACATGAAATTTGAGGGCATTATGCTAAGTGAAATAAGATGCAAATTCTATGTTTCCACTTATATGAGGTATCTGAAACAGAAAGTAGAAGGACAGGTACCAGGGGCTAGGGGGAGGGAGAAACAGGAAGATAACTAGATGGTATAGAGTTCAGTTTTGCAAGATGAGAAGATGTTACAGAACAATGTCAATATATAGTTCAACACCTCTGGACTGTACTCTTAAAAATGGTTAGGATGGCAAGTTTTACATTATATGTTTTTAAGCACATTTTTCCAAGTTGTTATTTAATTAATTAGTTATATATAGAAAGAAGATCTATATACATCAGCCTATGTCAAAGAGGTTACTGCGTGTTTTCTCCTTGAGGATTCTAATTGTTTCCCATCTCACATTTAGGTATTTAATCCATTTTGATATGGTATAAGAAAGTGGCATAGTTTCTTTCTTTCACATATTGCTGTCCAGTTTTCCCAACACCATTGGCTGAAGAAACTTGTCTTTTTCCATTTGACATTCTTTCCTGTTTATAAATATCTTATTAAATATTAAATGCCAGACATTGGTCTAAATCCTACTGGCATAAGAGATGGGTTCTGTCCTGGACAGATGGACACTCTTCTTCCTGCTTTGTCAAAGATTAATTGGTCATATACTTTTGGGTTCATCTGTAGGTTTTCTGTTTTATGCCCATTTCTGTTTTATGCCCATTTTATGCCCATTTATGTGTTTTTGTGCCAGTACCATACTGACTTAATTACCACAGCTTTGTAATATATCATGAATTGTATATATATTGTGAAATATCGTGAAATATATATATTGTCGTGAAATATATATATCATGAAATATTTATATTATAAAAATTGTGAAATATATATATTGTGATGCCTCCAGTTTTACTTTCCCTTTTCAAGACTGCTTTGGCTATTCAGGGTCTTTTGTGGTTCCATACAAATTTTAGGACTGTTTGTTCTAGCTCCATGAAAAATTTTAGCATAACTTTAAAAAAACCCTATTCTATCTGAAGTTCATTTGGACCATGTGCTCATATAATATGCTAATTTATTATGCATGAATTGCTACCCATTCCCATGCTGAAACCATGCTTTTTATCCAGGCTGGGACTAGGGTAAATGTAAGTGCCTTACATGCAAAATTTAATGAGGCATCAAAGCACTCAGTGAGTATGCTAAGTAGAATTTTAATGCATTGTTTTTTAAAAACATCAAAATTAATTCTGAAAATGCAATGATGAACAGAATTATCAACACTTAAACTTTGTCCTTATTTTTGTTGATGTTCCGACCACGCTCCCAGATACTCAAGAATTTGCGTCTGAATCTGCTGAATATATCTGAATCTGTGTCTTAAATCTGCGGCTAGTAATCCCATATTCTTAGTCAACAGGTATAATCATTAAACTGTAAATTCTAATTCTAATTTTGGATTCTAACACAATTCAACATTTCTGTTTCTGCTGATGCTCTCTCCTTATTTTATATAACAGTTGTGTTTGCAACCACTTCTATCAAAACAGTTTTCAATCTACTGCCAGTTAAAGACTGTTAAAGTACCTCCTTTACCATGCCTTGCCTTCACTGCTAGAGTACAATCGCTGGTAGGAATTTTTCTCTTCAGTGCTAACCACTTTCGAAGAGTCAACCAATTCTTCTGTTAAATCTTCACTGATAAGTAAAACTGGAAACATTCCCCCTGCTTCTATAGGACTATGGAATTTTTGCATTAGTCCCATGTGATTTAAATCTCTAGTTTTGATCTCATTCATTTCATCTCTTAATAAGAAATCTCTCTTATAAATTGTAAGCTCCCAAAAAACAAGGTCCATATATATAATACATACTTTCAATGTCAAGCAAAGTGTTGAAACTTCCTGTGTGCGTGAGAGAGAGAGAGAGAGAGAGAGAGAAAGAGAAAGAGAGAAAAACAGAGAAAAGAGAGATGAATGAGCAAATAATCACTTTGAATCTCCTTATCGAATAGTTACCCCACATTATAGATTGAATAGCACAAGCCATTTAAGTGCTGTGTAGAGTTCATGAAACTTCAGAAATAAAATGTTTCCCTAGGGATTTAAACATTTTTTATTTGTTTACAGGTTAGAAAGCTAAAATGTTTTAAAGTGTTCAACATGTTTTCAGCCCAAGGGAAGCACTAGAGTGCAACCAAATATATTAAGAGTGTCACTTTAAAATAAAGCAGATATTTTTCAGGCTTAGGATGATTATCTCAAGTATGCTTCTGAGAATGTGATACAATTTTTACATTAATGGAATTAATGTAAAATAATATCCTACCAAAATGTTACTTTGACATATTATCACATAATACCCATGATTATAACTAAAAAAACAAAAATTTTTAACTTTTACAGTAATAAGTGGACTTATACTGAAGCTGGAGAAATAGCTTTTCTTATATCTCAGATATTCCAGAAAAAAAAAATACTCCTAAAAAGAGAGACATCCAGAAAATACCTTATGTACTTCCAGTTGCAGTTTTAAGAAACAGCCAGTTATCTGACAAGTTTTCCCTGAGCTGCCCTACTGAGCAGTCCTCCAGGTTGGGAGCTATGTAGAGTACCAGGAAACTATGATTTATGCTTTCAAAGAAACTACCATTTGGGGCAAACAAAAGCCTTTTAAATTATGTAAAAAATAAAGTACAACATAACACACAAAGCTATTTCTCATTTAAAAGCTCTCCAAGAAATTTTTGAAATACAGTGAGGATCCCCTATTTTAGGGAGGTACAGGTTTCCCACTTGGGTGTATAAGAATTGGTCAATAACCTTGTTAAAACTACAGATGGCTTGTCCAGATGTTAAATAAATCTCAGTAATCTGCAATATTAAGAAATTCCAGCACTTCTTTTTTAGATGATTGAACAAAATGTCACATGAGAATACGTCCCCAGGACCAGAATTGAGTGCAAAAGCAATTCCACCTAAGGCCATGATGGAATATCCGGTACTAGACTTACTTTCTAACTATATATAATTAGACAACTGGGAAAAATAAATAAGAAAAATTTTTTTAACATCAGCTAATAGGGATGGCTAGACATCCCTTAAAGAAGAAAAATGGAAACGGTGAGCCCCTTATTTACCTGGCTTTATGCTTAAAGGCACTTTCTGAGCCCTGGTGCCCAGAGGAGGATCCCAACTATAGCACAGAGGTTTGACTTAGTTAGGATACAGAGATTGGAGATGGGAAGAACAAGACATTTAGAATTTGTGAATAAAGTACCAGAAAGGAGGAAATTTTAGAGAAAGTACACCAGCAATCTGAGTAGGGCTTCCATTAAGTCTTTGACTTAAAATAAAATTTTGTATATATATATATATAATATAAAAAATTTGGATATTAACCTTGTATTAAGATATATAATTTTCAAATAATATACTTTTGATAGGAGTTCTAGCTGAAGAGGAGAGATATAAAAAAGAGTGAAAAAGTTTTGAAAAAAGTATGGTCAAATTTTTCTAAATTTGATAAAAACTATAAACTCACAGATTCAAAAGTTTAATGAACTCTAAGCTATATAAACAGAGAATGAGATCAAGTTACATCACAATCAAATTGAGTAAAACCATAACAAAGCAAAAGCCAGAAAACATAATGTCTGAATAAAAGAATTACTTCTTATAAATAAAGTTTATAAAATTCTCATAAGAAACAACATAACCTAGAAGACCATGAAATGGCATTTTCTGACATGCTAAAAAACAAAACAAAACAAATCAAATTTCTTAACAAAGATTACATTAGAGGATTCAATTTGTTACTATTTTGTTAAGGACATTTTGCATTTGTATTTATAATGAATATTGGTAATTTTTTTGTACTGTCTTTGCTAGGTTATAATAAAAGGGTTATACTGGTTCCATAAAACAAGTTAGTATTTTTTCCTTTTAAAATTTTTATTTGTGTAACACTGATCTGTCTTTCTTAGAAGATTGATAGAATTTTCCCATGACCTGTAGTTCTGTTTGTGGGGAAAGTTGTGAAGACATAATAATCAAGATAGTGTGATACTGGCAGAAGAATATAGGCATAATGATGAGGGAACAAAATATAGTCCAGAAATAGGCATATCTATTATGGACAATTGATTTTTGACAAAAGAACCAATGTAAAGTGTGAGTGGGGCTAAGGTAGTCGTTTCAACAAACCATTTGATCAACACCATATATATATGGGGGGGGGAAACTTGATTCTTACATTGTACAAAAAAATTACCTTTAAATGGATCATGGACAAATGTAAAAGCTATAAAACTTTAAAGTTTTATAAAACTATAAAACTTTAGAAGAAACTCACTTTGGAGCACATAAAGACCTTATATAGAGATCACCAAAAAAAGTGTAAATGATAAAAAATCTGACTTTACCAAAATTAAAATTTCTGTTCTTAAAAAAAGATGAAGACCCAAACCATAAAACTCCAAGAAGAAAGCATAGATGAAAAAGTCTTTTTATTACAGATTTTTTAAAAGTAATCTCTATACCCAACATGGGTCTCAAACTCATGACACTGAGATCAAGAGTCATAGGTGACAGAGACTGACCCGACTAAGCCCCCTAATGAAAAATCTCTTTGACATCAGTATCGGCAATGAGTTTTTGGATTTGACATCAAAAACAAAAAAGAACAAGTGAAACTACATCAAATTAAAAAGTTTCTGCACAGAAAAGGAAAAAAAGCAGTTAACAAAATGAAAAAGCAACCTACAGAATTGGAGAAAATTTGCAAATCATATACCTGGTAAGAGGTTTATATCCAAAATATATAAAGAATTCCTATAATTAAATAGCCAAAAACATCCAATTAAAAATGGGCAGAGGATCTGAACAGGCATTATTTTAAGAAGACATACAGATGACCAACAGGAACATGAAAATGTGCACAAGGTCACTGATTATCAGGGAAATACATATACAAGGGAGGAATGACTCCAAAATTCTAAAGGAAAATGATTTCCAATTTAGAATGCCATTCTAGTCAAAATATCAAACACAAGGAGACAATAAAGGCATCAAATTATGCATGAAATTTCTCAAAAATTTATCTTGTTTGCACTTGAAGCTTCTGGATGCTACATTCCACCAAAACAGGAGAGTAAATGAACCAGGTCATAAATATGGATATTGTAAGCAGTAGTTGAATAAAAGAATACATGAGTAGGGGCGCCTGGATGGCTCAGTGGGTTAAAGCCTCTGCCTTCAACTCATGTCATGATCCAGGGTCCTGGGATCGAGCCCCACATGGGGCTCTGGGCTCAGCAGGGAGCCTGCTTCCCCCTCTCTCTCTGCCTGCCTCTCTGCCTACTTGTGATCTCTCTCTCTCTCTCTGTCGAATAAATAAATAAAATCTTAAAAAAAAAATACTTGAGTAGAAGGCCCAGACCCCCTCTTACCCCATAGAGTTGTACCAGCACTCCACAATTAGCTCCTATCTATAGGCATGATGGTGGCTGTGTTGTAGAAGTCTACCTGAAAAAAGAAGGAAAAATGCTGAGCTTGGATTTCAGATAGTTCAAGTTAGTATACAAGTGTAAGCCAAAAAAGAATGGCAGCTGAATTACAGCCACATGCAAGGGTGGCTTTGAGAGACAATGATAAGGAAAATATTCCCAATAGATAGATTTTAAATGGTGCATCTGGCTTCCTCTTTGTATGGAAGGAGAAGTAGACAGAGATGAAAACTATACATACATTTCTGGAAGTTGACTAGAAGCCTGGCCAACTGGCCAGGAACAGGGAAGGAAGACACTGGAATATTGAACACAAACACTTCTGAAGTAGACACATATGGGTGGACATATGGTAAAGTCTCAAAGTGCCAAGAGTTTACTATCACATATTAACGTATTTTAGAAAACACCTGTCAGAAGGACCACTAACAATGAACTTGCCAGTTGATGTGAGGCACATTTTCCCATTGGCCACCCTAGAACTAGCATGATGGGTACATGAACAGGTTTGCCACAGTGGTAGAAACATATGTTTTATATTGGACCACCACCATGAACCCCATTTAATAAAGCCAATTTAGCTGCTGCATCTCAATGTACAAGCTGTCAGCAATAAACGCTAAAACTGAGTCCCCTATATGGCACTTTTCCTCACAAAGTCCAGCTCATTGTATGGTGGTAAGCTTATTCTTTTGGGCCTCTCCCATTTGAAACCAATTCTTTCTCACATATTGCAGGTATAGGCTCAACTATCTCTCCCTGTAGAACTCAAGCCAGAACCATTATCCATAGGTTTACAGAGTGCCTAATTCACAAGCCTAGAATCCCGCAACACAAAGCCTTTGACCAGGGCACCCACTTCACAATGAAAGAGTTGAATAAGTGGGCTCACATTTATAAGATCCATTGGTTTTGTGACATACCATACCAGTTGCTGTAATAAACACTGGAGTGATCCTGCTGAACTTGCAACTAAAGCTCCCGCTCAGAGACAATAGCTTCAAGAATGGTAGACTACCCTTCAGAATACAGTATACAAACTATAGCTAAAATCTCTGTGTGGCTGCTTGTCTAAAAGAAAAGCACTCTGGGTTCAGGAACCAAAGGGTGGAAGTATCAGTAGTTCCACTCCCCATTGCTCCCAATGACTCACTGGGGGAATTTGTTTCTCATCGTACTTCTCTGGTTTCTGTACAATTAGAGGTTCTGATTCCTAAAGAGGGATGAACCCTTGCCAAAAGACATAGTGAGGGTCTTCTTGAACTATAAGTTGTGGCTGTCCTTTGGGCATTTTTAAACATCTCTTGTTTGGAAACCAGCAAGTAAGAAAAGGAGTTGAAATCTTGAAAGGAATAATTTACCTTGATCACAAAGAAGAGGTAGAGTTGCTTTTACAAAATGGGAAAGAATGTATAAAATTCAGTTCATCCACTTGGGTATCTCTTGGGACTTCTTGCCCAATTATAATGGAATGGATACATGCCTAAAAAATGGGTAGTTTTCAAGGACTGAAATTCTTCAGGGATGACAGTTTAGGTCACACCAGCAAGTAAACCAACAAGACATGCAGATAAAAACCTAAGAGTGAGGATGATTTAGAATAGATAGCAGTGGAAGGAGATAGTGAGTACAGGTGTGGGCCCCAAAACCAACCTCAATGACAGTCTTTAGGTTCACTAAAGCCTCTCTTCTAAGTTCCCCCTCAAGAAGAAAGACCTATGTAGAGCTTTTCCATGAACATCTATGGAAAAGTGCAATTATAATGTCTAAGTTGTGGACTGTGGTAGTCATGGAGGTATGCCACTCATCACTTTTCATGAAAGCACTTGCTGTGAAAAGTATAAATAACTTCCAGGTATAGCCCCTTCCATATCCTGCTGCAGGTTAAAAATTTTTTTTAGCCAGAAAGCTAGGGTTAATGTAGAACTCACCTTCTTTATTCCCCTTCTTTCAGTGAGTACAGTCCTTACACTGCCTGCTCTCCAAAGTCTGAAAATAGCTGTCTTATTTCATCCAGTTTTTCAGTTGTTTTACATAGAATAATAATTTCTATATCAATTTTTCAGAAACAGAAAGCGGTGAAATTTTAATACTATACTTCATAATAGCTTCCTCAGAAATCATAGTATGTCCAAATGCATTCAAATTATAGTACAGAAGGAAATCCCCAAGTATTAAGTCTACTTTGGTTGCTTTGACTCATATAAATTCTAAAACATTTCTTATCCCTAAGCCTAGGCTTAGATGAACATTAGGATAATTTGAACACACCATACCACTTTATAACTGAAAATTATTTGGATAAATCCTACTGTTAATACAATATCTAATAATACCCACAGCTTAAGATTTCACAGAAATGCTTGAACTTAACACACATATACCTTTTTAGAATGTATATATAAAAGTTTTTAAGAAAATAACCTAATTCAAATTGATTTACAAGTCTACCAAATAACAGCTGAAATTTTTTCAAAGGATCATAATGGCACACAATGAAGCTTAAATGCAGCCCTGTGAAATTTCAATGTTTGTTAGATCATTAAACATTCACAGAACAGAAAAACTGATTTGGAAGGAAATCTAAAGATCACCAACCTAATTTCTCTATCTTATTTTTATTTTTCAATATTTTGAGGTTTTCTGGTTTTGACTTTGTGTTTAGCTAAGAAGTTGTGAAACATCTCATTAAGAATTGATAACTAGATAATATTTTATATAAAAACCCTAAAAATAGAGCACCTGGGTGGCTCAGTTAAGTGTCTGCCTTCAGCCCAGGTCATAATCTCAGGGTCCATGGACTGTTCCCTGCATTCGGCTCCCTGCTCAGGGGAGTGTCTGTTTCTCCCTCTCCTTCTGCCCATCCCCCTTGCTCCCACTCGCAGTCTTTCTCACAAAACAAACAAAAAACAACCCTAATAGTGTTATTATAAATGAATAAATTAAGTCCCAAAGTAGTATCAGTGATTTGTATAATTTGACAAACGTAGTTAGTAAGCCAGCTAAAACCCCTGACCCCTTGACTAGTGTCCTTTCCCTAATTACTACACTGTCAAAAGAAAACAAAAACAGGCAATGTCTTATATAACAAACATTTCCCTCAATAGAGTCCTGGAACCAATTTTTTTAAAAAAATTTTAATTAACATATAATGTATTTTTAGCCCCAGGGTTACAGGTCTGCAAATCACCAGGTTTACACATCATAGCACTCAGCATAGCACATACTTTCCTCAATGTCCATAACCCAACCACCCTCTCCCTATCCCCCTCCCCACCTGGCAACCCTCAGTTTGTTTTGTGAGATTCAGAATCTCCTTTGGTTTGTCTCCCTTCCAATCCCATCTTGTTTCACTGATTCCTTTCCTACCCCCCAACCTCCCACATTGACTCTCAACTTCCTCATACCAGGGAGATCATATGAGATCATATGAGATCTTTTTTAATATCCCTTTGGCTATTCGAGGTCTTTTCTGGTCCCATATAAATTTTAGAATAATTTGTTCCATTTCTTTGAAAAAAATGGATGGTACTTTGATAGAAATTGAATTAAACTTGTAGATTGCTTTAGGTAGCATAGACATTTTCACAATATTTTTTCTTCCAACCCAGGAGCATGGAACATTTTTCCATTTCTTTGTGTCTTCCTCAATTTCTTTCATGAGTACTTTATAGTTTTCTGAGTATAGATTCTGTGCCTCTTTGGTTAGGTTTATTCCTAGGTATCTTATGGTTTGGGGTGCAAATGTAAATGGGATTGACTCCTTAATTTCTCTTTCTTCTGTCTTGTTGTTGGTGTAGAGAAATGCAACTGATTTCTGTGCATTGACTTTATATCCTGACACTTTAGTGAATTTCTGTACAAGTTCTAGCAGTTTTAGAGGGGAGTCTTTTGGGTTTTCCACATATAGTATCATATCATCTGCAAAGAGTGATAATTTGACTTCTTCTTTGCTGATTTGGATGCCTTTAATTTCCTTTTGTTGTCTGATTGCTGAGGCTAGGACCTCTAGTACGATGTTGAATAGCAGTGGTGATAATGGACATCCCTGCCGTGTTCCTGACCTTAGCGGAAAAGCTTTCAGTTTTTCTCCATTGAGAATGATATTTGCGGTGGGTTTTTCATAGATGGCTTTGATGATATTGAGGTATATGCCCTCTATCCCTACACTTTGAAGAGTTTTGATCAGGAAGGGATGCTGTACTTTGTCAAATGCTTTTTCAGCATCTATTGAGAGTATCATATGGTTCTTGTTCTTTCTTTTGTTGATGTGTTGTATTACATTGACTGATTTGTGGATGTTGAACCAACCTTGCAGCCCTGGAATAAATCCAACTTGGTCGTGGTAAATAATCCTTTTAATGTACTGTTGAATCCTATTGGCTAGTATTTGGGTGAGAATTTTCGCAACTGTGTTCATCAAGGATATTGGTCTATAGCTCTCTTTTTTTATGGGATCCTTGTCTGGTTTTGGGATCAAGGTGATGCTGGCCTCATAAAATGAGTTTGGATTTTCCTTCCATTTCTATTTTTTGGAACAGTTTCAGAAGAATAGGGATTAGTTCTTCTTTAAAAGTTTGGTAGAATTCCCCCGGGAAGCCGTCTGGCCCTGGGCTTTTGTTTGGAGATTTTTAATGACTGTTTCAATCTCCTTACTGGTTATGGGTCTGTTCAGGCTTTCCCTTTCTTCCTGGTTCAGTTGTGATAGTTTATATGTTTCTAGGAATGCATCCATTTCTTCCAGATTATCAAATTTGTTGGCGTAGAGTTGCTCATAGTATGTTCTTATAATAGTTTGTATTTCTTTGGTGTCAGTTGTGATCTCTCCTCTTTAATTCATGATTTTATTTATTTGGGTCCTTTCTCTTTTCTTTTTGATAAGTTGGGCCAGGGGTTTATCAATTTTATTAATTCTTTCAAAGAACCAGCTCCTAGTTTCGTTGATTTGTTCTATTGTTTTTTTGGTTTCTATTTCATTGATTTCTGCTCTGATCTTTATGATTTCTCTTCTCCTGCTGGGCTTAGGGTTTCTTTCTTGCTCTTTCTCCAGCACCTTTTAGGTGTAGGGTTAGGTTGTGTACCTGAGACCTTTCTTGTTTCTTGAGAAAGGCTTGTACTGCTATATATTTTCCTCTCAGGACTGCCTTTGTTGTGTCCCACAGATTTTGAACCGTTGTATTTTCATTATCATTTGTTTCCATGATTTTTTTCAATTTTTCTTTAATTTCCCGGTTGACCCATTCATTCTTTAGAAGGATGCTGTTTAGTCTCCATGTATTTGGGTTCTTTCCAAACTTCCTTTTGTGGTTGAGTTCTAGATTTAGAGCATTGTGGTCTGAAAATATGCAGGGAATGATTCCAATCTTTTGATACCGATTGAGTCCTGATTTAGGACCGAGGATGTGATCTATTCTGGAGAATGTTCCATGTGCACTAGAGAAGAATGTGTATTCTGTTGCTTTGGGATGAAATGTTCTGAATATATCTGTGATGTCCATCTGATCCAGTGTGTCATTTAAGGCCTTTATTTCCTTGCTGATCTTTTGCTTGGATGATCTGTCCATTTCAGTGAGGGGAGTGTTAAAGTCCCCTACTATTATTGTATTATTGTTGATGTGTTTCTTTGATTTTGTATTAATTGGTTTATATAGTTGGCTGCTCCCATGTTGGGGGCATAGATATTTAAAATTGTTAGATCTTCTTGTTTGACAGACCCTTTGAGTATGATTTAGTGTCCTTCCTCATCTCTTATTATAGTCTTTGGCTTAAAATCTAATTGATCTTATATAAGGATTGCCACTCCTGCTTTCTTCTGATGTCCATTAGCATGGTAAATTCTTTTCCACGCCCTCACTTTAAATCTGGAGGTGTCTTCGGGCTTAAAATGAGTTTCCTGGAGGCAACATATAGATGGGTTTTGTTTTTTTATTCATTCTGATACCCTGTGTCTTTTGACAGGGGCATTTAGCCCATTAACATTCAGGGTAACTATTGAGAGATATGAATTTAGTGCCATTGTATTGCCTGTAAGGTGACTGTTCCTGTATATGGTCTCTGTTCCTTTCTGATCTACCACTTGTAGGCTCTCTCTTTGCTTAGAGGTCCCCTTTCAATATTTCCTGTAGAGCTGGTTTGGTGTTCCCAAATTCTTTCAGTTTTTGTTTGTCCTGGAAGCTTTTAATCTCTTCTTCTATTTTCAATGAGAGCCTAGCTTGAAATAATATTCTTGGCTGCATGTTTTTCTCCTTTAGTGCTCTGAATATATCATGCCAGGTCTTTCTGGCCTGCCAGGTCTCTGTGGATAAGTCAGCTGCCAATCTAATATTTTTACCATTGTATGTTACAGACTTCTTTTCCCGGGCTGCTTTCAGGATTTTCTCTTTGTCATTAAGACTTGTGAATTTTACTATTAGGTGACGGGGTGTGGGCCTATTCTTATTGATTTTGAGGGGGGTTCTCTGCACCTCCTGGATTTTGATGCTTGTTCCCTTTGCCATATTAGGAAAATTCTCTCCAATAATTCTCTCCAATATACCTTCTGCTCCCCTCTTTCTTTCTTCATCATCTGGAATCCCAATTTCTAATGTTTTTTCATCTTATGGTGTCACTTATCTCTTGAATTCTCCCATCGTGGTCCAGTATTTGTCTTTCTTCTGCTCAGCTTCTTTATTCTCTGTCACTTGGTCTTCTATGTCACTAATTCTTTCTTCTTCCTCATTTATCCTAGCTGTAAGAACCTCCATTTTTGACTGCACCTCATTAATAGCTTTTTAAAATTTCAACTTTGTTAGATTTTAGTTCTTTTATTCTCCAGAAAGGGCTTTTATTTCTCCAGAGAGGGTTTCTCTAATATATTCCATGCCTTTTTCAAGCCCGCTAGAACCTTGAGAATTGTCATTCTAAACTCTAGATCTGACATATTACCAATGTCTGAATTGATTAGGTCCCTAGCCTTCAGTACTGCCTCTTGTTCTTTTTTTTTGTGGTGTATTTTTCCGTCTTGTCATTTTGCCCAGATAAGGTTATAAGAAGGAGCAAGTAAAATACTAAAAGGGTGGCAACAACCCCAGGAAAATATGCTTTAACCAATCAGAAGAGATCCCAAATCGTGACAGGGGAGAAAGGGGATAAAAAGAGGTTCAAAAAGGAAGAAAGAAAAAATAAGAGAAAAAAAAAAAGAAAAGAAAAGAATTAAAAAAAGAAAACGAATAAAGAAAAATATAAAAAAGAAAAAATATATATATATTAGATAAACTAGTTAAGAAACGTTAAAAAAGAAAAGGGTAAAAATTAAAAAAAAAAATTTTACCCAAAAGTGAGAAAAAAGAAAAAAAAAAAGAAAAGAAAAAGAAAAAACTGAAATTAACTGCAAGACTAAAAAAAAAATCACAGGGAGAAAACCATGAGTTCGGTGCTTTGCTTTCTCCTCCTCTGGAATTCTGCTGCTCTCCTTGGAATTGAAACTGCACTCCTTGGTGGGTGAAATTGGTCTTGGCTGGATTTCTTGTTGATCTTCTGGGGGACTGGCCTGTTGTAGTGATTCTCAAGTGTCTTTGCCCCAGGCGGAATTGCACCGCCCTTACCAGTGGCCGGGCTGAGTAATCCGCTCGGGTTTGCTTTCAGGAGCTTTTGTTCCCTGAGCGCTTTCCGTAGAGTTCCGGAGGACGGGAATACAAATGGCGGCCTCCTGGTCTCCGGCCCGGAGGAGCAAGAGCCAAGGGCCACACTCCTCAGTGCGCCCTCAGAGAACAGCGCCAGTTATTCCCGTCTGCCTGACCTCCGGCCGCACTCCGGGCTCACCGAGCCTGCGACCGGTTCAAGGTAACACCAAGCTGCGAGCTTACTGTCCGTTCTGTCCCTGTAGCCGGCTTTCCTGTTCCAATACCCGCAAGCTCTGCGACACTCAGACACCCCCGGTCCTTCTGTGACCCTGCAGGACCTGAGGCCACGCTGACCCCGCGTGGGCTTCGCCCCGGTTTAGCCTCTGGAACGATGTCCCTCAGTGGAACAGACTTTTAAAAGTCCTGATTTTGTGCTCCGTTGCTCCGCTGCTTGCCAGGAGCCAGCCCATCCCCCCGGGGTCTATCTTCCCGTCACTTTGGATTCACGTCTCTGCCAGTCCTACCTTTCAGAAAGTGGTTGTTTTTCTGTTTCCAGAATTGCTGTTCTTCTTCTCTTCAATCTGCCGATGGATTTGTAGGTGTTTGCAATCTTTAGATAAGCTATCTAGCTGATCTCCGGCTAGCTGATGTAGTCTCAGCCTGCTACTTCTCCGCCATCTTGACTCCTCTCCTC
>NC_081557.1:260191995-260292268 GCF_022355385.1 Mustela nigripes | reverse complement strand
ATATATATATATATATATATATATATATATCACCTCTTCTTTATCCAGTCATCTGTTGATGGACATGTAGGTTCTTTCCATTATTTGGCTATCATGGACATTGCTGCTATAAACATTAGGGTGCTTGTGTCCCTTTGGATCACTACATTTGTATCTTTAAGGTAAATACCCAGTACTGTGATTGCTGGGTCATAGGGCAGATCTATTTTCAACTTTTTCAGGAACCTCCATGCTGTTTTCCAGAGTGGTTGCACCAGCTTGCATTCCCAATGTGTAGGAGGTTTGCCCTTTCTCCACATCCTTGCCAGCATCTGTCATTCCTTGACTTGTTAATTTTAGCCATTCTGACTGATGTGAAGTGGTATCTCATTGTGGTTTTGATTTGTATTTCCCTGATGCCGAGTGATATAGAGTACTTTTTCATGTGTCTGTTGGCCATCTGGATGTCTTCTTTGCAGAAATGTCTGTTCATGTCCTCTGCCCATTTCTCGATTGGATCATTTGTTCTTTGGGTGTTGAGTTTGCTAAGTTCTTTATAGATTTTGGATACTAGCCCTTTGTCTGATATGTCATTTGCAAATATCTTCTCCCATTCTGTCAGTTGTCTTTTGGTTTTGTTAACTATTTCCTTTGCTGTGCAAAAAAATTTTGATCTGGATGAAATCCCAATAGTTCATTTTTGTCCTTGCTTCCCTTGCCTTTGGTTATGTTCCTCGGAAGAATTTGCTGCGGCTGAGGTCGAAGAGGTTGCTGCCTGTGTTCTCCTCAAGGATTTGGATTGATTCCTTTTTCGTATTGAAGCCATTCATCCATTTTGAGCCTATTTTCATGTGTGGTATAAGGAAATGGTCCAGTTTCACTTTTCTGTATGTGGCTGTCCAATTTTCCCAGCACCATTTGTTGAAGAGGCTGTATTTTTTCCATTGGACATTCTTTCCTGTTTTGTTGAAGATTAGTTGGCCATAGAATTGAGGGTCTATTTCTGGGCTTTCTATTCTGTTCCATTGATCTATGTGTCTGTTTTTGTGCCAGTACCATACTGTCTTGATGATGACAGCTTTGCAATAGAGCTCAAAGTCTGGAATTGTGATGCCACCAACTTTGCCTTTGTTTTTCAACATTCATCTGGCTATGCGAGGTCTTTTCTGGTTCCATACATATTTTAGGATTATTTGTTCTATTTCTTTGAAAAAAATGGATGGGATTTTGGTAGGGATTGCATTAAACTTGTAGATTGCTTTAGGTAGCATAGACATTTTCACAATATTTGTTCTTCCAATCCATGGGCATGGAACATTTTTCCATTTCTTTGTGTCTTCCTCCATTTCTTTCATGAGTTCTTTATGATTTTCTGAGTACAGATTCTTTACCTCTTTGGTTAGGTTTATTCCTAGGTATCTTATGGTTTGGGGTGCAACTTGTAAATGGGATTGATTTCTTAATTTCTCTTTCTTCTGTCTTGTTGTTGGTGTATAGAAATGCAACTGATTTCTGTGCACTGATTTTATATCCTGACACTTCACTGAATTCCTGTACACATTCTAGCAGATTTGGATGGAATCTTTTGGGTTTTCCACATAAAGTATCATATCTGCAAAGAGTGATATCTTGACTTCTTTGCTGATTTGGATGCCTTTAATTTCTTTCTGTTATCTGATTGCTGAGGCTAGGACTTCTAGTACAATGTTGAATAGCAGTGGTGATAATGGACATCCCTTACGTGTTCCTTACCTTACCAGAAAAGTTCTCAGTTTTTTTCCATTTCATAGACAGTTTTGATAATAATGAGGTATGTACCCTCTATCCCTACACTTTGAAGAGTTTTGATCAAGAAAGGATGCTGTACTTTGTCAAATGTTTTTTCAGCATCTATTGAGAGTATCATGTGGTTCTTGTTCTTTCTTTTATTAATGTATTGTATCATATTGATTTGCGGATGTTGAACCAACCTTGCAGTACTGGAATATAGCCCACCTGGTCATGGTGAATAATCCTTTCAATGTTCTGTTGCATCCTATTGGCTAGTATTTTGGTGAGAATTTTTGCATCTGTGAAACAATATTTTAACTTAAGATATCTGTTTCTCATACCTTATTTCAAAACAAATATTGTCTTAACAGAAGTGGTAAAAATTAAGCTTCCTCTTTTCTTTTACTTCCAGATGTTATTTCCAGACAATAAGATTTGCTAAGTGAAGGGATCTGAAAAAGCAAAGGACGTATATTTGAATTCTAGGGAATGTTCACAAAAAGTGAAAATAAAGATAAAATTGTATTAAAATAATACTAAAATTTGTATGAAAACACAAAAGGCCCCATATAGCTAAGCAATCTTGAAAAGAAGAAAAAAGTGGAAGCATCATAATTTCAGTTCAAGTTATAGTACAAAGCTGTAGTAATCAAAACAGTATGTTACTAGGAAAAAAAATAGACTCACTGATCAATGGCTCAGAATAGAGACCCCAGAAATAAGCCAATGATGTTATGGTCAATTAATCTTTGGCAAAGGAAAGAAGAATATGCAATAGGAAAAAGTTTCTTCAACAAATGGTTTCAGGAAATCTGGACAACTACATGGAAAAAATGAAAATGGACCACTTTCTAACAGCAGTCCCCAAAATTAATTTGAAATGGATAAAAGACCTAAATGTGAGACCTGAAACCATAAAAATTCTATAAGAGAGCACAGGCAGTAATTTCTCTGACATTGGCCATAGCAACATTTTTCTAGAAAGATCTCCTGTGGCAGGGAAAACAAAAGCAAAACAAACTATTGAGACTACATTAAAATAAAAGGCTTCTGTTCAGCAAAGGAAACCATCAACAAAAGTAAAAGACAACCTGCTGAATGGGAGAAGCTATTTGTAAATGACATATATAATAAGGGTTTCATATCCAAAATACATTAAAAAACTTACACAACTCAACACCAAAAAACAAATAACACAATTTAAAAATGACAGAAGAGGGGCACCTGGGTGGCTCAATGGATTAAAGCCTCTGCCTTCAGCTCAGGTCATGATCCCAGGGTCCTGGATGGAGCTTCCTGCTCAGTGGGGAGCCTGCTTCCTCCTCTCTCTCTCTCTCTGCCTGCCTCTCTGCCTACTTGTGATCTCTATCAAATAAATAAATAAAATCTTTAAAAAAAATGGCAGAAGAAATGGATTGCTCCAAAGACATACAGATAGCCAACAGACCGATGAAAACATGCTCAGCATCACTCATCAGTGGGAAATGCCAATCAAAACCATAAGATATTAGCTCATTTAACCACCTGTCAGAATGGCTAAAATAAACAACAAAAGAAACAATTGTTGTTGAGAATGTGGAGAAAAATAAACCCTCACTCACTGTTGGTGGGAATGCAAACTGGTTCAGTCATAGAAGATCTCAAATATATACAGGTTCCTCAAAAAAATTAAAAATAGAACTACCACATGATCCAGTAATTCCACTATTGAGTATTTACCCAAAGAATATGAAAACACAAATTCAAAGAGATCCATGCACCCTGATGTTTATTGCAGCATTATTTTCAATAGCCAAGATACAAACCAACCGAAGTGTCCATCCACAGGTGAATGGATAAAGTTGTGGTATACATACACAATGGAGTATTACTCAGCCAAAAAAGGAATGAAATCTTACCCATTTAAACAACATAGATGGATCTAAAGGGGATAATGCTAAGTGAAATAAGTGAGTCAGACAAATACTATTTGATTGAACTCATAGATGGCATTTAAGAAATAAATGAACAGGGGCACCTGGGTGGCTCAGTGGGTTGAGCCGCTGCCTTCGGCTCAGGTCATGATCTCAGGGTCCTGGGATCGAGTCCCACATCGGGCTCTCTGCTCAGCAGGGAGCCTGCTTCCTCCTCTCTCTCTCTGCCTCTCTGCCTACTTGTGATCTCTCTCTGTCAAATAAATAAAATCTTTAAAAAAAAAAAAAAAGAAAGAAATGAACAGGGAAAGAAGGAAGCAAAAAACCTCTTAAATATAGGGAATGAACTGGTGGTTACTGTAAGGTGGGTTGTAAAATAGATGAAGCAGATGAAGAGTACACTTATTGTGATGAGCAGTGAGTGAAGTATAAAATTGAATCACTATATTACACACTTGAAACTAAAATAACATTACGTTAATCATACTGAAATTTAAAAAAATAAATTTTAAGAAGAATGTTAACAATTGTAGAATTTGGATGAAAGAGATTACAGACATTCTTTGTGTTATTCTTGTACCATTTGTGTGTGTGAAATTATTTCAAAATAGTATAAAAACAACAGTATATTGAAACTAACAAATTGTGTTGAGTTAAGGAATGAAAAAAGTTCAAAATGGGGAAATATATGCATATAAAAAGAAGTCAAACATATTTAAGAAAAGAGAAAATCTATCCATATACACCATCTCAATGGATCTGGTAAAAAAAATTTCTTTAAATATTGGGTTATGGACACTGGGGTGGGTATGTGCTATGGTGAGTGCTATGAAGTGAGTAAGCCTGACGAATCACAGACTTGTACCCCTGGGGCTAATAATCCATTATATGTTAATTTAAAAGTCTTTTAAAATTTAAATAAATGGGTGTTTAGCAATATTCAACATCCATGTCCTTAAAATTCACTCAATGCTACTCCTGAAGCCAAGAGTAGAATTACACTATATGTTAACTTACTAGAATTTAAATAAAAATTTGAAACAAAATAAAATAAATAAAACTACCTTAGTTAAGTGGAAATAGAAACTGCACAGTTAATGTATCACCTAAAAGTGAAATTCAGCCTCAGGTGTACTAAAATTAAAAAAAAAAAAGATGTGAGCAAAGGGGGAGGCGTAGAGGGAAAGGGAGAGAGAATCTCCAGCAAGGTCTATGCTGAGCAAGAGCCCTACACAGGGCTCCATCTCAGAACATGATCTGAACCAAATCAAGAGTCTGAGGCTCAAGTGACTGAGCCACCTAGGTACCCCTTGAATCCAAATTTGAGTGCAGTGCTTCTATGTTTTCATATCTCTAACTTCCTCAGCTCAGTTTATTTGATTTGTAAAATAAGTTTTCATCTGTTTTGTACCTTCCAAAAATGTGCTAAAATTCCTCAGTAACTCCAATTCCTTAGTAACTCCAAGGTCTCATCCCATGTTGACCAAAATGATGGATTGGATGTATAGAGGATAGCATGGATTTTTGTTAAGGAATTTAACAAATGACTACCTTAACTTGAGTAGTTTTTTTCTTATCTCTATTTGCTTCTCCAGATAGTAATCATCTTATAAAAATATTTTTCAAAGTAAATTTTTCTTATAATATTGAAGAAATCTCTCTATGTAACTATCTGTGTCTATCTTAGGTAGGATGGAAGTCTTGGATCACTGATAAAAGCCTGTCCTAGACCATGGCCTAAAAGACTGGTGAGGACAGGAAGGTGTGAGTATAAACAAAGGAAATATAAGTGGCCAACCTCCCACTAATGACCTAACTAAAATTCTAAATCTTATAAGGATATCTAATAAGGCAACAATAAAAATAATTGGAGCATGCAAAACTCAAATAAGAGAAAAGAGATTTTAAAATAAGCACGCCTGAACCATGAGAGACTGTGGACTCTGAAAAACAATCTGAGGACTTTGGAGGGGATGGGGTTGGAGATGGGGTAAGCCTGGTGATGGGTATTGTGGAGGGGATGTATTGCACAGCACTGGCTGTGGTGCATAAACAATGAATTCTGGAACACTGGAAAGAAATTAAAAAATATATATATAAATTTAAAAAAATAAAATAAAAAAAAAAATAAGCATGCCTGAAATTCACAGAGAGGTCAACAGGGAATACTAACACTACCTCTGTTATAAACAGATGAAAATGTTGGATAAATGAGATAAAAAAAGAAAAATAGTAACATGGCCTAGCAGGAGCTAAACTGTGACTTTACTAGAATGCTAATACAGAAGCAGAATGTAAAGAGTTTGGCTTCTGGAAGGTGAAAGGAACTAAAACAGCACAGCAAGAAATGGTGAAATAGGCAGAGGAAGCCAGAAGTGAAGCAACAATATTTAAAAGGTAAAAAGTCTTAGGGGTCTGGTGGCTCAGTCAGTTAAGTGTCTGCCTTTGGCTGTAGTCATGATCCCAGGGTCCTACAATCAAGTCTTGCACTGGGCTGTTGCTTAGTGGGGAGTCTGCTTCTCTTTCTCCCTCTCCCACCTGTGCTCTCTCTCCTACATACACATACATGCATCCACACACAAATAAATAAACAAATAAATAAATCTTTAAATAATTTTTTTAAATTAAAAAAAATTTTTTAAAGGGTGAAAAGTCTCACCAGATTTCTAGAATACTGACAGCGTTTTGATAGGGAGACAACAGGCAGTTCACATTTTAGAAATGGAGCCAAACTACTTGCTGTTCCCATGAGCGCCTCTGTCAGAACCCAAATCCCCATAGGGCTGGTCATGCCAAGCCATGATTATTTAACCTTATTGTGCACTGTAAAGAGGGATTTACTGATCAACATACTAACAAGATAGCTCATTTTACATTTTTAGGTAATCAAGAAGCAATTAAATTAGTAATGCTGACAAACGTGGACAAATGACCAGGTGGCTGGTACACAAGGCTTGCTGGACTAGCATGCGTAGGGGAAAATCTCTGGAAGTCAGGATCAGTAAGTAGCAGGCTTGCATGGCCTCCACTGCCTGTCACAAGATTGGCAGCACAGAGCAATCTGACAGGATCAGTCACCAGTCTCCATAAGGGAGAGCCTGACAGTTGGGCCATGGGGCTTCCAGATAGTTCATTAAAAAACTCTACTTATTCCTCTGATGTTATCTCAGGTTGTAATATCACATCAATACAGTGTGACAGAATGTGGACCCATTCAGGGACATTATGTCCCTGTTAAGGGGAAACCAATAGACATCTCCCCTCCAGGAATAAGACATCTTCTGCCAGGAAGTAGAGGCCCACCACTCCCAGGAATGCATCCACCAAGTCTCAAGGACACTGTTGATCCCTCTTAAGTCACGTTTTCCCCTGAAATGTGTCTTGTGAAATTGTGTAGAGTGTGAACTTTTGTTCCCTCTGCTGTATTAATTTTAGCTAATAAATGCACAAATGTACAAAGCAATTAAACTGTCGGGGAAAAAAGTGACCTACAGTGTTAGACGTCAGGACAGGTTTCTCCTGGAGTGCTACTGAATGTAGGAAGATATGAAGGAGCTTCTGGGATGCCGCTAACGTTCTTTTTCGAGATCTGGATGCTAGTAACCCAGGTGAGCTTAATCTGAAAAGCTGTCGAACTGCGCACTTAAATTTTTAGACTTCGATTTGCAGAAATTATTTTTCAACATAAAATTTACATTAAAAAATACATCTTCCACATCTAGGTGAGATAAAATGCTGAGCAAGGAAAAACATTTTCACCAAGATCAAGTAGGGCAAAAATAAAGCAAGTGCAGTGGATTGTAGCAAATCAGGTATGTTAATAAGTGACTCTTAATCTCACAAAACAAACTGAGGGTTGCTGGGGGGAGGGGGGTTGGGAGAAGGGGGGTGGGTTATGGACATTGGGGAGGGTATGTGCTATGGTGAGTGCTGTGAAGTGTGTAAACCTGGCGATTCACAGACCTGTACCCCTGGGGATAAAAATATATGTTTATAAAAAATTAAAAATTAAAAATTAAAAATTAAAAAAAAATTGGGGGGGAGGATGAGTGAAATAAGTGAAGGGGATTAAGAGTACAAATTTCTAGTTATAAAACAAATAATACAAGATGAAAATCACAGTATAGGGAATATAGTCAATAATACTGTAACAATGTTATATGGTAGCAGATGGTAACTATACTTATCATGGTGAGCACAGCTTAATGTGTATAGAACTGTTAAATCACTATGTTGTACACCTGAAATTAGTATAACGTGGTATGTCAACAATACTTCAATAAAAATTTTTCTTAAAAATTAAAAAAAAATCAGGTATGTTAAAATTAGTTAGTTATGATGTTACTTATTTGTAAAGATAAATGGTCCTATGGAGCAAAAGATTTAACTATTATAAATTTGTATGCACCTAATAAAATTTCTTCTAAATAAATGATTAAAATAGTTATGAAATAGTTATGAAAACTGACAAAAATAAAAAATACATATTGACAAAAAGCAGGAAGAAATAGATAAATCATCTAAAATTAAATTGGAGATATTTTAATAAACCACTTTGTTATTGACAAACTAAGCTTAAAAAATTTTAGAAATATGATGAATTAACATATATGTAATGAATTAATCATATTATGTTGAATCATAATATAATGTTATGAGTTAAAAATTTATGAAAATCATTGTATCAGTAACTGCCATTTATACATTCTTTTCAACCATAAAAGGAACTTTTGATAAAAATTGACCTTAAACAGGCCATAAAGTAAAGAAACAAATTGAAAAGGATAAAAGTCATTCAACACATGGCTTTCTGACCATAATGCAATTTTGCTAAAATTCAGGAATACAAATATAACTAGACAATAGGAAATAAACTTCTAATAATTCATAGTCAAAAGGGAAATCCTACTGGAGATTAGCAAAGATTTTGCTTTGAAACATAAGGAAAGCATTATATATAGATATTAATCTGCACTACATTAACATGGATGAATCTTATACTGCTAATGTATGAAAGAAGCAATATGCAATAATGTGTACCCTTGATACCACTCTGAAAATTCAAATATGTGCATTAACAAAAAGGTTTGTAAAAAATATATAAATAATATTCAATGCCTTTGAAAAATTTAACAGAATATAGCTTCTTTAGGAAAATGTCTTAAAATTGCAATTAATAATAATTAATAAAATATCAGCCCAAACTGTTTTATAAACAAATTTGACTAAAAAAAAAAAAATCAAGAACTCCTAACTCCAAATTTAACACTCTTTTAGGGAATACAAAAAATAAATAAACAAAAATTTAAAAACAACATTATTCAACTCTAATAATATACTGCTATAACCACAAATGGTAACATAAATAATACAAAATAATAAAACTACAGGCCAATGTCACTTATAGACATAACTGTCTAAATAAAATACTAAAAATCTGAAGCCAGCAATATATAAAAGATATAATACCTCATGCCAATGTGTATTTTTATAAGGGAAAATTTGGATTTAACTATGTTAAAATTTGCAAAACCCATTTAATAAAATTCAAAATTAATAAGGAAAAGTCTCTATAAATGTAGATAAGAAGAAAGCTCTTTTAACAGGATCAAGGGTGTCCACCAAAAGCTGCCATTAACACTATACCCGATGGTAAAATCGGTAATAAGGACCTAGGTTTTAATTCTATAATTGTACTAGAGATCCTGGCCAATTTAGATTAGAAAAAGGAATTAAAGAGCATAAAAAATAATTCAAGAAATAAAAATGTCATAATTTATAGACGATGTAACAGGGAAAACCAAAAAAAATTTACAGAAAAAATGTTGTAATTAGCAATACTGTTATATAGGATTCTAGTCAATAACTAGAGAGTAACTGCAATTCAAACTGCTATTTACTTCAAAATGTAAATGTATTTGAGAAATGTGACTCAGAAAAAATCATTTGCTATAACAAAAGTTAATTTTCATCCTTTAAAAATTATGTCAGGGGCGCCTGGGTGGCTCAGTGGGTTAAGCCGCTGCCTTTGGCTCAGGTCATGATCTCAGGGTCCTGGGATCGAGCCCCGCATTGGGCTCTCTGCTCAGCAGGGAGCCTGCTTCCTCTTCTCTCTCTCTTTGCCTGCCTCTCTGCCTACTTGTGATCTCTCTCTGTCGAATAAATAAATACAATCTTGAAAAAAAATTATTTCAGAAAATAGAAAAGAAACGAAAGGTGCTCAGTTCATTTAATGAGGCTTGTGTACTCTTGATTCTAAAATCAGAACAACTTAAGAAAAAAGTTATTGGCTTATATCATACAGATATGTAGATGTAAACATTCTAAATAAAATATTTTCTATATAATGTGCCATTATCTTAGAAATAATTTTTGTTATCAATAGCATTATCCCTAGAAACAAAGGATGGTTCAGATTAGGAAGAAAAAAGGTGACCACTGAAATTCATGACTTTAAATACCCTAATAGGAAAATCATATTTTTTCAATAAATGTAGAAAACATTTCATAAAGTTTAATACTTACTGTGCAAAAGAAAAAACTAATGAGAAACTTGGAAAAGAAGGAAACAGTATATTAAAGATTAATACTGAGAACACTCAGTAAATATTATATTTAATAGAAAACTGTTGGAATAATTTTGTCTAAGAGGAAAAATTATAATGTCCATTGTTAATTTCACTGCCTATTGGGGAGTTAGCTGATCTCTACCCCCATCTCCCAAAAAAGGCAGACAAGAGCTATGAGAATTAGAAAATGTTATGCAACACATATCCCATCATGGTCACTGTCTCTTTACAATGGAATTTGGGACATACTCCCCCCCAATATATGTGTAGATGGATTGAGGCGTAAGTTCTACTGGGGAAAGGGAAAATTTTAAAGGCATGTATCAATAGAGAGGAAGGGATAATGTTCTAATATTTTTATTTTCTGTACTTGTTCTGAGTCTATCTTCCTCTTAGATCTCCTTTCCCATCTGGCAAGCCTAAATGTAAGAGCAGCCCTAAGCTTTGGGAGATAATTAATCCAGTTGGATACGAGATAAACTGGACTTGGATGCAACTGTTACTTGGTGTTGCCTGGGAAAGGGGGTTGCCTGCAACAGGGCAAGAAACTCTTTCCTACTCCAGAGCGAAAAGCAAGGTCTGATAGAGAACTAAGCTTAAGTGAACTCTCTCTAGGGGTCTTACAGGCTCAGGCTAGATTCTCCTAGTTTTAGCTTTATCTCTTCTTATTGACTCAAATGCTGACTTTACGCCCCATGGTACAGTGACCATCTTGTAATAATGAGGATGAAAGCAATGCTGTGACAATGAGTGACACGAAGACAGAAGTCTGGTCTGCAATGAAGCCACTGAGCTGCTAAAATAGTCCTAGACTGTCTCCCTCTAAGCTCCTTATAGCAAATAAATCCTTTAATTTTTTTAGCCACTGTAATATAATCTTAGCATGTAGCAGAACCTAAAATTAATGTGTACAATTGTCTATAAAAAAAATCGAAGATGCTCGGGCGCCTGGGTGGCTCAGTGGGTTAAGCCGCTGCCTTTGACTCAGGTTATGATCTCAGGGTTCTGGGATCGAGTCCCGCATTGGGCTCTCTGCTCAGCAGGGAGTCTGCTTCCCTCTCTCTCTCTCTCTCTCTCCCTGCCTGTCTATTTGTGATCTCTGTCTGTCAAATAAATAAATAAAATCTTAAAAAAAAAAATCGAAGATGCTCAAGCGACCAACTATTAGAATAAGGGAATCTGTTAAGAGTTCTGAACAAAAGATCAACATAGGAAACTCAATAGTATTCTTATATAAAAGTAACACATATTTAAAATGTAATATAAAAAGTATGCATCATCAATAGCAATAAAATATTGTTCATTATGTTGGAATAAAATGAACAAAGTAGAATAAAATCACAGAAGAATGCTTGAAACATTCAAAAAAATTACCAAAAGAATAAAAAAATGTTAACAGTATTGTGAAATTTCTTACCAAATCAACCTCTGAAATCAATGAAATTTCAACAAAAAAATCAATAAGACCTTACATGAATTTATAACAGATGATCTTAAAAATTCATATGGAAACATTAAAAGTCCAATAGAGTAAAGTTTTTTGAAGATGATCAAGACTGACAATTAATCTAGAGTAATCAAAGCAATATTCTTACAGAGACAGACAAAATGATCACTAAAATGAAACGGAGCCCAGAAATAATTCTTACCTCACATCAAACACAAATATTAATTTTATATGGCCTAATAACCAGAGAAAAACAAAACTTTTAAATTGACGGAAAAATTGTAGAATAGTTTTATGGCCATCATCAGGATAATAAGGTATTCTTAGGTCAAAAAAGACCTATACAAAAAGGAAAATATTAACATATTTAACTACACCAAGTTTGAAATTTCTGGAAAAAAAGAATATTATATAGAAAATGTATGGGGCGCCTCAGTGGTGGAGTTGGTTAAGCGGCCCTCTCTGGATTTCCACTCAGGTCATGATCTCAGTGTCCTGAGGTCAAGCCCAAGGTGGAGTTCTGCACTCAGCAAGGAACCTCCTTGAGGTTCTCTTCCTCTCTCTTCCTCTGCCT
Organism: Mustela nigripes; assembly: GCF_022355385.1. Classification (NCBI taxonomy): domain Eukaryota; kingdom Metazoa; phylum Chordata; class Mammalia; order Carnivora; family Mustelidae; genus Mustela; species Mustela nigripes. The sequence continues at coordinate 260,280,016 of NC_081557.1, read as the reverse complement.
CTCCCCCCATTTGTACACACACTCATTCTCTTTCTCTCTAAAAGAAATAAATCTTAAAAAAAAAAGAAATGAAAATGGAAAGATGAGCTGCAGAATGGGAGATTAGCAGCAGGGCATAAAACTAATAAAGAATTGGTATCCCGAGTGTGTATAGAGTATCTGCTTATCAATAGGAAAAAATATTAAAAGACAATTTGCAGAAGTTAAAAGTTCATTGGCCAATAAAGAAACCAGGTTTGTTTTTCACATTACAAAGTATAAAGGTAGGTGTTTCTTAAAACTGGATGAATAACTCAATGAAATTAGGTCCAACAACTCCATTATTAATAAATACAAATCTCCCCAAAGCCCCCAAGAGACTTCTGCTCACATTATATTGGCCAAAATTCAATATCCTCACAAACTATAAGAAAGGATGTGAAAATGAATATATCTGTCGAGGTAGACACATGCTTCCTTTCTTTTAACCAAAAAATACAATTTTTAATCATAAGGACAAAGATACATTTATTTGTAAGTGTTTTCCATAATGGGATAATCTTTATTCAGCAAGTAATAAATAAGAAAATGTATGGGCAAGCAGTATTGGGAATTTACCTAAATGCATTGCAAAGAGGTAATAGAATAGTATACCAACTGAGACATATGTAGAAGGAACTGAGAGGTTCCAATATACATCCAACATCCCAGAAATAGAAAACAGAAGGAAGAGATATATGGAAAAAAAAAAAAGGCATTTGTTAGGATTTTTCTGGAAGTGAACAGACATAGGAGCACAGGAGTTTTTTTGGCAGAGGGGTGAAGGGAAGGACATAGAGTAGGAATAGTTTTTCCCTCTCTCTGTCCTCTTTTTTTTTTTTTTTTTTTTAAGATTTTATCTATTTATTTGACAGATAGAGATCACAAGTAGGCAGGGAGGCAGGGGGTTGGGGGTGGGGGGGAGGAAGCAGGCTCCCCGCTGAATAGAGAGCTCGATATAGGGCTCGATCCCAGGACCCTGGGATCATGACCTGAGCCGAAGGCAGAGGCTTTTACCCACTGAGCCACCCAGGTGCCCCACTCTTTCCTTTTTCTGCCCTTTTATTCACTCCACCTCAAAATACAGTGATTCTTCTACCGAGTGTATTTCAGGAAAATCACTAGGCATGTCCAGGTCAGCATCTCTGCTCCTGGCTAGCAGGAGGGACTCTTCATCTGCTAGTCTGGGCCTGAAAGGGAACATGTGGCCAGTTCTAGAGTTCAGTGATCAGCACACACACTAGGCTAATAAAATTGAATAACCTCTACCCTGGCCTTTTTATATAATAAAGATGACATTTTGGCTTCAATTGTTACATCAAGCGGCTTGTTCAAAACCCAGGTGAGATGGAGATCAGTCACTTATCAGAGCTGTTTAGAAACCTCGAAAGAGTCCTCAGATTTAGAGATTTCTCTTAGTACCAAACAAAAATAATTCTCTGATACGTAGTGAAATACAGCGCTTGAATTATAAAATCTTAGCAACTACCAGAAAGAAAAGAGATTTTATGGTCAAAAGAATAACTGGCAAACTAACACCAGGAGAAAGAACGTGTAAAAACAAAAGCACAGAGTTGGGAACGCACAGGACTGGTTTTCAGGTTATCAGACATTTTGTGTAATACTGTGTAGTTTATTAGGGCAACCAGCGGGATGCATATTGCCATTTTCTTTAAGACCATATTACCAAGACCTTCAATGCTAAGAACCTTTGCAAGAAACCCTAGTAAAACACTGAATGCTTTATGAGGATAAGAATGAAGAGGTTACTGGCAGCAAGAGGGAGCACATCTGTGGGAAACAAAAGTCAAGGAAGAATAGAAGAGATACCGCAATACTAGAATTTCTAGTTTGGAAACAAAATGTACGGAGTGGCAGTGTGTTTCCACTAATTTTTTTTTTCTTTTACAACTTTGCACTTTTGTGCATTCTATTATTAGGCTCTTCTTCATCTACTGCTTTTGAGCATGGATACATCAGAGTGGATATAGTGTTCACACCCTTCTGAATTTTGTCAAAAGCCTAGACTCTCAGTGGAATAAGGAGGACATTAAGATTTAAGTAAAAATTTGGGGTTGGAGAAGTGGAACTTAAGTTACCACCACATTCAAGTTTAAGATAGATTATGCTAGGCTGAAAGGAGAGATGGTAGCCACTTATAAAAGAGAAGTAAAGCCAGACCATGAAGTCATAGAGACTTGGCCTCTAGTGTTAGTAATGAAAGAGTTTGCAGGATTTATGAGAGGCAGGGGCACACATCCTCAGATGACACAAGTATATCCACACAAAGAAACATCATACGTCAGGTTTTTTCACACAGAAAGTATTTTTAAAGAACGCTTAAATTTAAGGTGTAAAAAAATCAACAGAGCCCAAAAGTGGGAAGATGATAAAGAGAATATTTTTGTTCATGCAATTATCCAGTAAGGGTTGGTTGTACACAGTATACAAAGTCCTGGGGTACAAAGCAGTGAAAATTAATACACTATGAAGGTTGGAGACATCTGTGTGAACCCATGTTTAGCCTAATACAGCAACAGATTATTATTTAGAGAACTATTTATAGATAAGTGTATGTGTAGTGTCACATATATACTTCCTTCCTCTGTTAGTTGAGAGACCTAGGAGCACCCAGATTTAGTGACTCTCAAATCTTCAATTCTAAAACCATTCTCAAAAAAAAAAAAATAATACATTCCTTGCAGAAATGGCTGGTTCTACTTACTGAGGTGGGAAATATAGGAGTCTACAACATCTATTTTATAGTGTCAGAAAGTAAGGAAGTCCTAACACACACCCACACATACCAATGGATGTATTGTCAATAGAATACAGAAGCCAAGTGGAAGAGCTCCTAAAAGCTAAAACTGAAAAAAATGAGGAACAAAATAAAGTAGCATTTGGATTATAACACAAAATGTAAAATAAGGGCCCATGAGCCCCTCCTGACATAAATGATTGCATGACTAAATGCATGGGGAAAAAGAGACAAATCTCTAATGTAGAAGCTTAAATGATTTGTGTGCATACATCATCCTTCAGCAGGTGGACCATACCTATTCTGTAAGCGTGGGCTGTGTGGATTTCCTTCCAAAGAATATAGTATGAAAAGGACTGAGGGGACAGTAACTTTGCAGTGGATAAACCTTTAAAATACCATCTCAACCAAGTGATTTAAGTTAACATTAATGGTTATAAATCATGTTAATTACATATACTCTGGACAGGATGTGATGAAAATGACTTTTTATTTCTTATGTTCCAACCCAAATTCATCACCTCAATGTAATCATGAGAAACTCTCAGATGAATCCCAATTGAGGGACATTCTACAAAATACGGGACTATTATTCCTCATAAGTGTCAGAATTATAAAAAACTACAAAAGTTTAAGAAATTCTCTTAGCCAAGAAGAACTTAATGACCACTCAATGTAAGTTACCCTGGATGCAATACCTTAAAAACTAAGGAAATATGAGAACTCTGTACTCTTTTAATATTTATTTTGTAATCAAATCTCTTTTAGAATAAAAAGCTTAGAGCATACATGCATAGAACTAAGAGATAAATCAATAGCAGTAACAATCACAGGAAAGTTTAGAACATTTTTTTCCTGTCAGTCCAGAAGAGTTTAGGACAAAAATTAATTATACGGTATTCAAAACAATAGAAATTCACAAGCAAATTGTGAATACTGTAAGGTCAAAATAATAAAGCTATAAATGTAAATAAGCTTTTAATAGCTTTTTTTTTTTTTTTTCAGAGTAATTGAGAGAGAATTCGAGCAGGGTGGGGTCCAGCAGGAAGGGGCAAAGGAAGAGAAACGGAGGTCCAGCAGGCTTCATGCTCATCACGGAGCCCAATGCCAGGCTTGGGGCTGGATCCTACAACCCTGAGATCATGACCTGAGCTGAAATCGAGTCATACACTCAACCGACTACACCATCCAGTGCCCCATCTAGTGGCTTTAAAGATACAACTAACATGAATAAGTGATGTAACGAGCACTGGGTGTTATAAGCAATTGATGAATAAGTGAACTCTACCTCTAAAACTAACAATACACTATATGTTAATTAATTGAATTTAAATAAGATAAAAACAAACAAGAACTGGCTGCCATCAGATAACCTTTGAGGAAGAAAATGAATCTTCATTTCCACCTACATTTTGTAGAGAAGACAAAAATAACTCCAAACTATACTTACAGTTATAGTATTTACCACTAAACACTTGAAACATATAATTTAATAAAAATAAGATCTATACAAATAGCAGGAAAATTATGCAAGGCAAAACTATGGGGAATCATATTCTCATTATGTGTATTTTTAATATTTAATGAAAGTAGTAGCAAGGATTATATATCCAATGTTTAATAAGGTATAAAATATATATAAAGGCCGTGGTATCAATAGATTCATCAGATCAAAGGTTAAGAAACTAATTTATCAGAGGATCTGACATATACAAGGCCTAGTAAGTCACAGCCCAAAAAGAGAAAGTCAGTCTCTTCTTTAAAGTCACATTCAGGTCAAGGCATGTTTAAAAAACAGTCAATATTCTGTCAAGCTGAATTACCATCACTGTGTGGGACCTGCTGACTCAGTGTATCAAAGGACTACAGGTCTATGTGCTACCCAGAGGTTGGTTTGTATCTGTAGTCCCTGCTATTTTGAGGGCCTCATGTGGGTGATAAGAAGAAGGAAAGATATAGAAGGCATATCATTCCTACATATGTTTGCTTTGAATATTTTCCATTTACTTAAAGTATTGCAGAGTACCTCAAAAATAAGAACATCTTTATTATATTCTTATGTTCATTGACTATGCCCAATGTTTTTTGTCTTTTTTAGTTTAAGTGTCCATTATTTTATAAGAACTGTTTTAAGCTCTGGTGGAATGGGGTGAATAAAACAGACAAAAATCCTTGCTCTCATGGCTTATATTCTAATGGGGGAAACTGAAAATAAACCAACAAGCAGACACACAGAAAAAAATATATTAGTGGTGATAAGACCTATCAGGAAAGTCAAAGCAAAGAAAGAGAGTGTAGGGGAAAGAATTTTAATTCTGAATTGAACAGTCAGACAAAGATGCTGAGACAGCTAACTGTGACTAAAGAAGATGAGGGAGCCAGCTTGATGGATATGGATGGAAAAAGTGCTCTAGTAGATACAATATCTTAAAGAGGGAACAGGTATGCCAGTGTGGCTTGAATGGATTGAGCAAGGGGAGAATGATAGAAGATAAACTCAGGGTGGAGGCCAGAATCAGTAGACCCTTATAACATGCTTTGACTCCATTTTACACTCTGGCTGCTATACCAAGAATAATCTGAAGGGGCAGCCTCCACCTAAAACACTGTTGAGGTAGTACATAGAAGACATGATGGAAGTTAGAACCAAGATGGTAGCTGTGGAAATGGTGATAAATGGGCAGATTCTGGACATTTTGGAGATTGAGTCTACAAAATTTGTTGAGGGATAAGATTTATGGGGGGAAAGTACAGTCCAAATGGCCTGAACCACTGGAAGAGATGGATTACCATAGACTAGATTTTAAAAAGACCAAAAAACACATTTGAACAGAACATTAACAAGGAGCTGTGGAGAGCTACTTTCCATTCCCCACCACTGACTGTTGATCTCATTCTAGTACCACTGTTCTTAACAATGACAGGGTGTTTTAAGTATACGGGACCTCCAAAATGATCACAGCTTCAGCAGTCATAGAATGAGAAGTGAATTCTGAATGAGTCAATCTAAAAATCTTAAAACAAACAATGAGGGTGTCTGGGTGGCTCAGACGGTTAAGCATCTGTCTTGGGCTCAGGTCAGGATCTCTGGGTCCTGGGATCAAACTCCATGTTGGGCTCCTCGCTCAATGGAGAATTTACTTCTCTGTCTCCCTCTGCCCCTCCCCCTCCTTATTCTCATTCTCTCTCTCCCAAATAAATAAAATCTTAAAAAAAAACAAAACACTAAAAATCTTTAATCAGGAAATCTCTGGGAGGAATCAGGAAATGTCTGGAAGATTTGCCATGATTCTAGAAATTTTCTACTTCATATATAAAACCTAATCTGAATTTCTCTATTTATTGCAAGAAAATGGCCAGAGAACGAAATAAAAGAAAATAGGAAGCAGAGAAATAGAGAAAGAAGGAAGAGAAATTGATGCATTATTAACCAAGAGAAGAAACTCTTTTAATAAGAAGGAAGTAGTCACAGGGAAAAAAGTAAATTATGCAAAATACAGTGAGCCAAACAGTTGGCCATGGAGGACCCAAACAGCATCACAGAAGAGTCTTGTTTTATTCCTTTTGCCCACCCCAAAATCTGACCCACCCCAAAATCTTTGGAGCTGTGTTATATACATGTTAGTCTGGTATTTGGGTGTAACAATGTGGACAAAGCAGGAGAATAGTTTATAGTCCCAATTCTGCTACTTATTCTTCATGTCCTTTAGTTTACGACAGCTACTCTTTGGCCTTCAGTTTCCATTAAAAAATATGGTGATAGTAATAAGCCCTGTAAGAATGAGTGAAGTGCTGGTGTGAGAATATTTGCAAGCTGCAAAGAAATGTGTATGCTGTGAACCACAAACATTTATGTCAGAGCAAATCTTAAGATTCCCTGGATCTCTAATAGAACACTATAAGAAGGAATGAAAGAGGAAATAAAATTCTGGCTATAGAGAAACAAAAGCATCTGAAAAAAATTGACAAACTACATTTTGATAGGACAAGGATGAATGTTAGTGTGAGAGATATCTGAAGATAGTAATCTCATCCAAAAGCCAAGAAAGTTAGTCAAAGAAATATGAACTTGTAGCAGAAGGCAGAAATCAAAGAAGTACTGTATGTCTTTGTGAACAAAATAGGTAGAAGCAAGCAACTAAATGATTTTGACCTAGGGAGATATTGTAGGCAATAAATAAGGGGCTTATGGTGTTTATAGTTAATATGTACTCAGAGTTTTCGATTTTGTATTCCCTAAGGCAAACTTTCTTGAGCTAGACATTAAGAGGAAGGTACATGGAATTCAAGATGATTCTGAAAATGAAACAGAATAGCCAAGAGACCAGAATTCAAGACTCTGACAAACATCAAGGTCTTGGATACTCAGACAGCATATAGAACACAGTGAATTTAAGTGATAAAAAGGGGGAAAATAATGATATTAGAAAGAGGCTGCTATAATTTATTATAATTTTCTTTAGTTTTTGCAATAACTGATTTAGCCTCAGTTCTCATTCTGAGTTTCTTTGTCCTTGAGAAAAGCAAATCAGGTTCAGATTCTGTTTGACTTTTGTTTTTTAAAGTTCCTTTAAAATGCAACAAGGGACTCAGTTAACAATAGCAGATTAAAGCTATTTCTATTCCATTCCATTATCAAGCCATTCGAAATCAGTACAAACATTGAAAAACAGAATATTCAATGAAAAAGGTCAAAACCATAAGTTGTGATGAATATTTGACAGATACAGTAGAGATCCTCTTGTCTGTAGATAGAAGCCCACAGCAGTTTCCTTACACCTAATTTCTCTGCTTAGAGATTGATGCTGATCTGTCTTTCTTGAATAGTTCACCCTCCTGATACATTGTCTATAATTTCCAATCTTATTTTTTTAAAGTGGAGCAAGGAACTGGACACCTACAAAACAACATGGGTTCAGAATCCTTTTAGACTTCTTTGGTTTTCTTATGCCCAATTTTTTAGTGACTACAGCCTATCACTTCTTCCCAAAGCGTTCAACTGAGTTTCAATAAAACCACATTTTGCATTTTTATAGTGTCAGATTACACAGAATTTTAAGTAAATTACCAAACACATAAAGATCTAAATGGAATAAACAGATGTAGGTTTGAACACACTGATTTTGATAAGCAGCTAAGAAGAGCAAGAAAGCATAAGCACACTAGAGGGTTACCCTCTCTCCACCAGCCATAAAGTCAGAGCAGTCTGGAAAGCGACGTCACCACACGAAAGAGAGCTACACTGGTGGTCACACAGACTCACACTTTTGTACAAGCAACACATAAACTTAAACTAGAAATCGATAAGAAAGGAACTTGGAAAATTTCTCCAATATTTAAAAATTAAATGACATACTTCTAAATAATCCACAAGTCAAAAAAAGAAATCATAGGAGAATATAATATATATTTTGGAGTGACCTAATTTTTTTAAAAGTCTAACAGAAGTTGGAAGATGCTCTGAAAGCAATGCGCAGAGGGAAAACTATTGTATGAAATGCTTATATTATTAGAAAAGAAGATCTAAAATGGTAAATACTCCTATTTTTAAAAAATGGAAAGGAGAAGCAAATTAAACCCAAGTAAGCAAAAGAAAGAAAATAAAAGAGCAGTAACTGATAAAAATTAAAGATAGGAAAAAGTAGAGAAAAATAAATGAGTTCAAATTCTGGCATGTTAAGATTGGTAAATTCATAAGCTTCTAACCACAAAGATAAGGAGAAAAATGGCAAAAATCACAGAATCAAGACTAAGAGGTGATATCATTATACATTCTGCTGATGGTTAACATATAATTATTATGAAAACTTTATGACAGTAAATCTGACAGCTTAGATAAAACTGGAAAACTCCTCGGAACACAAACTACCAGCACTTAAATAAGATAACCTGAATAATCCTACATAGTTAAAAAATTAAACTTGTACTTAGAAACATCCTTAGAGAGAAAACCTCAGAGGATGTCACTGGTGATTTTTACCAAATGTTGAAGGAAGTAAAGCTGATCTGCAAAAAATGCACCATCAAAATAAAGAGGAGGACATATTTCCCAACTCATTTTGTGAGGTCACCTTTTATAATGCTAGTACCAAAGTTAGACAAAGTACACACAAAGACAACTACAGGGTTACATCAGTCATGACCATAAACACAAAAATTTAATAACACTTAGCATATCAAGCTCATCACGTACAAAAGACCAAATGGGGTTTATCCGAGGAATGGTTTAACATTGAAAATCAATGTAGTTTTCTATATAATCAAATTTTGATTTTTTTTTGAAAGAAAAGCCATATAATCATTTTAACAGAAAAGGCATTTGATAAAATCCATTACCTATTCCAGATTTTTAAAAAAATTTTTTTTAAAAATTCTCAGCAAACTAGGAACACGTTTCCCAATGAAATACTGTCATTTTTTAATGTTAAGAGTTAATGTTACAGATTGAAAAATGCCCCACTAATATCAGGAACAAGGCAACTTCTATTCAACATTTTACTAGAAGATATGGTCAGTGCAATTAGGCAAGACAAAGGAATAATGATACTCATATTAGAAAGAAAGAAAGAGACTTTCTATTTATGGATAACATGACTGTAGATACAGAAAATCCAGTGGAATCTATAAATAAGCTATTAAAGCTAATTAGCATGTTTATAAGGTATAAAGTAATTCTATAAAAAATCGATTTTATTTATATCACTACCAGCAAATAACTAGAAATTGGAATTTGAAAACATCATTCATAGTAACATTGAGAAATGTGAAATACTTGGGAAAAGATCTGATAAGATGTATAACAGATGCACACCAAAACCCATGAGATATTGTAAAAAAATGTTAAAATACTTAAATGGAGAAATATACTATGTTCATGAATTAATATTGTGAAGATGTCAATTGTCACTAAATTTATCTATACAATCAACTCAATCCCCCCCAAATAAACAAACACCCCCAAAACCAAAAAGCACCTTTTTTTGGTAAAAAAATATGACAAAGTGATTCTAAAATTCATTTGGAAATGCAAAAGACATAATGTGACCAAAATAACTTTAAGAACAAAATTGAAGGAGGGGCACCTGGGTGGCTCAGTGGGTTAAGCCTCTGCCTTCAGCTCAGGTCATGATCCCAGGGTCCTGGGATCGAGCCCCGCATCGGGCTCTCTGCTCAGCGAAGCCTGCTTCCCTCTCTGTCTCTGCCTGCCTCTCTGCCTACTTGTGATCTCTGTCTGTCAAATAAATAAAATAAAATCTTAAAAAAAAAAAAAGAACAAAATTGAAGGATTAATACTATCCAATTTCAAGATATAAAAAGTCTATAGTAATTGAGACAATGTATTATTATAACACAGGTAAGTAGATCGATGAAACAGAAGAAATAAACCCACAAATACGAGTTCAACTAATTTTTTACAAAAATCCAAAGAAAATTCTGTGTAGAAATAATGCTCTTTTTAACAAATTGTGTTTTAAAAATTAGATATTCCTATGCAAAAAATTCACTTTGATACCTAGCACCAAATATAAAAAGTAACAAAATGGATCAAAGGCCTAAATGTAAAAATTAAAACTTAAAAATGTTTTGACATAGGTTCAGTTGGTAAAGCAACTGCCTTCAGCTCATGTCATGGTCCTGGAGTCCCAGGATCGAGTCCCACATCAGGCTCCCTGCTCAGCAGGGAGTCTGCTTCTCCCTCTGACCTCTTCCCTCTCATTGTCTCTCTCTCTCTCTCTCTCTCTCTCTCTCAAATAAATAAATAAATAAATAAAAATCTTTTAAAAAAATGTTTTGACACAGGAGAAAATTTTTGTCTTTGTTTTGTCAAAGGTTTCTCGGATTCAACACCAAAAGCATGATCCATAAAAGAAAAAAAACGCAAGTTGCATTAGACAACGACTTTTTTAATATGATAAATGTTAGGCTTTATTTTAAATCTACTCTAAGATTTTCTTCTATGAGGGGTGCCTGGGTGCTGTTGGTTAAGTACCCCACTCTTGATTTCACCTCAGATCATGATCTCAGGATAATGAGGGAAAGCCTTCTTGTGCTGGGTGTGGAGCCTGCTTAAGATTCTCTTGCTCTTCTTCTGCCCCTCCCCTTCTGTGCCTCATCTATGTTCTCACACACAAATTATTTCCTTCCTTGAAACAATCTATCAGACAGCACAGAGAAGGCAAAGTGGACAAGTAAATATTTAATCTCTTTTCTAGATTATTTTAGGTCCCAAATTCACAAATGATGAAACAGGTCTTTAATATGGTAATTAACAAGATCTTAAGAGGCTAGCCTCAATTTAATCCTTTTATTCTTAACTAAAATTTTTTTAATTACCTCATTCTTTACTACATAAACCCTTCCCATGAACCTCTCCAGAACTTCCAAGAGAGAGATCACTGGACATCTATACTTGACACAAATAGTTTTCATTTTCATATGTTCTACATTCTACATTTACTATGAAATTGATTTTATGGTTAAAGTCACAGAGTTGGACCTTCTAACTCTATTAGATCAAACTCTGACTGTGTTGGTTAGTTCCATCCTTGTGGTAGTAAGAATGCAGATGATCTACAGGTTGTTTTGTTTTGTTTTGTTTTTTAAGATTTTATTTGACAGAGAGAGACATAGCAAGAGAGGGAACACAAGCAGGAGGAGTGGGAGAGGGAAAGAAGCAGGCTTTCCACCAAGCAGGGAGCCTGATGCAAGACTTGATCCCAGGACTCTGGGATCATGACCTGAGCCAAAGGCAGATGCTTAATGACTGAGCCACCCAGGTGCCTCTGATCTAGAGTTTTCTCATTTTGTCTGTTTCCATAACATCCTGGTAACTTGCCTATGTCCCTTGGAAGTCACTGACTCCACATATTCTTTTTTTTTTTTTTAATTTTATTTATTTATTTGTCATAGAGAGAGAAGTGAGAGCAAACACAGGCAGACAGAGTGGCAGGCAGAGCCAGAGGGAGAAGCAGGCTCCCCGCCAAGCAAGGAGCCCGATGTGGGACTCGATCCCAGGACGCTGGGATCATGACCTGAGCCGAAGGCAGCCGCTTAACCAACTGAGCCACCCAGGCGTCCCCACATATTCTAATTCTACCCAAATTTTCTTGTTCAATTTCTTTCCCAATTCTGCTGTATCTGCTATTAGCATTTTGTTTGGGACTATAGCAGACCCGTTGCTCAATTTCAGGAGATTAACATATTTAGATGATTGAATGTTACAATCCATAAAAATCCTTTAGTTTACATAGGTCAACTTTCTTTTGAGTAGTAGGAAATAGATATCTTTAAAATATTGTAATAGTGTTTCCTAAATATTTGTCATTGGCATGTCAAAATACAATGAATTTTTTGAATATTGACCTTGTACTAAATAATCTTGTTAAACTTAAAGAATGCATATTTAGAAGATGGTGGAGAAGTAGGAGACCCTGTTTCAACCAGTCTCCTAAAATGAGCTAAATATCTATTGAACACTCTGAACACCCATGCAATCAGACTGAGATAGAAGATTACACACTTCTGGATCTCTATCAGGGCAGAAGATTTCAGTGGAGAAGTAAAGAGGAGTGGGAACACTCGGACTGATATTGGAGGATAAACAGAAGGGGGAAGGAGCCATCAGAAGTGACCCATTGAAAAGTAATACCCCAATATTAAAGTTCCCTGTGATTGGGGACCCGCATTAACTTGGAGTCTGGTTAAAAGCACTCAAAAGAGCAAAAGATCTTAAGGGGCAACTGATGGAATCAGACAGTCAACGACATGGGCCTAAGCCCACAGTCCCAGGGTACTAGGACGGTCACAGCCAACAAAGACCCATGCCAGAGAGAGTCCAGTGGGACTTCCAGTCCATGATCCCTGAGCCCCCAGCTTTCTGCTGCTTGCACCACCGCTCAGTCTGGGTGCACTCCTGCTCATGCCTGAGAGGGCAGCCACTGGAAGCAGGCTCCCTAGATCAATATCACTTGCAGTTTTGGTGGTGTGGTGGTGCAGAGACAAGCAGGGGCCTCAGGTGACCACTGATATGGTGGCCAGGGGTACACAGTGCCTGTGGGAGGTTGTGCTATTCAGCAGAGTTTGTAGAGGGGGAGTCTGTATGCTCTGGACCACCCAGAAGAGAACACTCTGAGGCTTCTCTCTGAGGCAAAGGTCTGGGAGCAGACAGATTCTTTGATCTGATCCTCTGAAAATCTGCCAAAGAACAAAAACCTCCAGAGAACAAAAGCCTGAAAAACCGGTTTCCACAGAGCCCAACCCCTTGGGGGGGGGGGAAGGGGCAGGTGGGAGGGGCAGGTGACTAAACCCAAGCAAGACTGACTGAAAACAACACAGAATGGACAAGCCAAAAGAACAAGAGGACAACCACAGGGTCCCCATAAAACTGTAAAACGCCAACATCAGGGGAAAATAATGTATTAAGCTACTGGTACCACACCCAAACATGTATATTTCAAAGATATAACTTTTCTTTTTTTCTTTTTTTTTTTTAATTTGTTCTCACAATTCTTGTTCTTTTAATTTTTTTAACCTACTTACCATCACAACTAGAGGTTTAATACAACATATTCCATAATAACTTTTTAACTTCAACTTTTTTCATACATATACCTGTGTTTCTTTTTCTTTTTCTTTTTAAAATATAAATATAAATAAAAGCTTCAAGGTAATCCTTTTTCCCTATTCAATACTACACCCTATATATAAACCAGTTTTAATCTCCCTTTATCTCTGGAAAGTTTAATCCTTTAACAAAGATAACAAGATTCACGTAAGAAGAACAGAAATAACCTTCCTGCCCACATCAAGGATTTATAACCATCCTTTCATCTCATTCTTCTGTCAGTGTTTGTGTGTATTTGTTTTTGTTCTGGTATTATATAAATCTTATTTCTTAAGGTTCATTTTGGCTTTTTTTTTTTTTTTGTCATTTACTTTTGTCGGTCTTTTTGTTCATTCTTTTTTATGTGCTTTATAAGTCTTACTTTTAGGGCTCATTTTGCCTGGGTTTTCTCTTTCTCTCTCTCTTTTTTCTTTGTTCTTTCTTTTTGGTGGTGACTTCTGATTGCTCCAAAACCTTCCAGGGTGCACCTGGCCTGGATCGTGGTTGATATATTCAGCTGTACATTCCCCAAACCACATCTTACCAAATGACTAAGAGGAGGAACACCCAACAGAGGGAAAATTTAGAGACTATGCCTCTGCCACAGAACTATTGAATATTGACATAAACAGTATGTTGTAAAGGGAATTCAGGGTGACAATTATCCAGGCAATGACTAGGTGGGAGAAGACCATTACTGACAAGGTAGAATCTCTAAGAAGGACAGTGAGAGCTGATCTGGCAGAAGTTAAAAATTCTATCAATGAGATCCAATCTAATCTAAATACTGTAACAGCTAGGGTAACTGAGGCAGAAGATAGAATTAGTGATGTAGAAGATAAACTGATATAAAAGAAGAATCAGGAGGAGGCTTGGAACAAACAGCTTAGAAGCCATGAAAACAGAATTAGGGAAATAAATGACACCATGAACCATTCCAATGTCATTATTATTGGGATCTTTGAGGGGGTGGAGAAAGAGAGAAGACTAGAAGATACAGCTGAAAAAGTTCTGAATGAAAATTTCACTAATCTGGGGAATGGAACAAGTGTTCATGTCCTAGAGACAGAAAGGACACTCCCCAAGATCAATAAATCTAGAAAGACATCCAGACACTTAATTGTGAAATTCACGAATATAATTTCAGATAAGAAGTCTTAAGGGCAGCTAGGGGGAAGAGATTTCTCACATACAGAGGAATGACCATCAGAATAATGTCAAACCTGTCCACAGAAGCCTGGCAAACCAGAAAGGGCTGGCAAGACATATTCAGAGCAATAAGTGAGAACAATGTGCAGTCAAGAATACTTTATAGAGCAAGGCTGACATTCAGAATGGATGGAGAAATAAAGAGCTTCCAAGACGAGCAAGGTTTAAAAGGGTATGTGGCCATCAAGCCGGCACTACAAGAAATATTAAGGGGGGTTCTATAAAGGAAGAAAAAACCAAGAGTGACATAGAACAGAAATTTACAGAGGCAATCTATAGAAACAAGGACTTCATAGGAAGTCAAACACAAGACAAAGTTTGGAAGAAATGCAAACACTTGGAAGCTAAAGACTATCCTGTTTAGGAATGTTTGGATCAACCAGAAAATTAAAGAAGAGCTTAAACAATTCATGAAACCCAATAAGAATGAAGACACATTGGTCCAAAACCTATGGGATATGGCAAAGGCAGTCCTAAGGGGGAAATATAGCCATCCAAGTATGGCCTCACTCAAAAAACTGAAAAATCTCAAATACACCAACTCTCTTTATACCTTAAAGAACTGGAAAATAAAAAATGAATTAAGCCAACCCCATGCACAAGAAGGGAAATAATTAAGACTAGAGAAGAGATCATTGAGTTAGAAACTACAGATACGGTAAAACACATCAGTGAAACTAGAAACTGGTTCTTTGAAAGAATTAATAATATCGAAAAACCACTGGCCAAACTAATCCAAAAGAAGAGAGAGGACCCAAATTAATAAAACCATGAATGAAAAAGGAGAGATCACAACTAACACCAAGAAATAGAACAATCATCAGAAATTATTATCAACAGTTATATGCCAATAAGTTAAGCAACCTAGAAAAAATGGATGCATTCCTCAAAACCTATAAACTTCCAAGACTGAAAAAGGAAGAAATTGACAACTTGAATAGGTCAATATCTAGTAACAACAGTGAAGCAGTGTTCTGAAAGCTCCCAAAGAACAAGAGCCCAGGACCTGAAAGATTCCCTGGGGAATTCTACCAAACATTCAAAGAAGAAATAATACCTATTCACCTGAAGCTGTTTCAAAAAAAGAAACAGAAAGAATTACCCTGATCCCCAAACCAGACAAAGACCACATCAAAAAGGAGAATTTCAGACCAATATCCCTGATGAATATGGATGCCAAGATTCTCAACAAGATCCTAGTTAACAGGATCCAAAAGTATATTAAAAAAGATTACCCACCATCACCAGGTGGGATTATTCCCTGGGAAACAAGGGTGGTTCAGCATTCACAAATCAATGTGATAGAACACATAAATAAAAGAAGAGACAAGAGCCACATGGTCCTCTCAATTGATGTAGAAAAAGCATTTGACAAAATACAGTATCCATCCTGATTAAAACTCTTCAAATATAGGGATAAAGGGGACATTCCTCAGTTTCATAAAATATATCCATGAAAAAGCCACAGCAAATATCATTCTCAATGGGGAAAAACTGAGAGGCTTCCCTTTGAGATCAGGAAAACAACAAGGATGTCCACTCTCACCACTGTTGTTGAACACAGTACTATAAGTCTAGCACCAGCAATCAGAGAACCAACAGAAATAAAATGTATTCAAATTTGCAGTGAAGAAGTCAAACTCACTCTCTTTGCAGATGACATGATACTTTATATGAAAAACCCAAAAGACTCCATTCCCAAACTACTAGAACTCATACAGCAATTCAGTAATGTGGCAGGATACAAAATAAATGCACAGAAATCAGTTGCTTTCTTATAACTAACAATGAAAATATAGAAAGGGAAATTAGAGAATTGATTTGATTTACTATAGCACCAAGAACCATAAGATACCTGGGAATAAACCTAACCAAAGAGGTAAAGGATCTATACTCAAGGAACTACAGAAAACTCATGAAAGAAATTGAGGAAGACACAAAAAGAAGTAAAAGCATTCCATGCTCATGGATTTGAAGAATAAACATTGTTAAAATGTCTATACTGCTCAGAGCAATCTAACTTTCAATGCCATCCTGATCAAAATTCCACTGGCATTTTTCAAAGTACTAGAAGAAACAATCCTAAAATTTGTATGGAAAAGAAAAGACCCCAAATAGCCAAGGAAATGTCGAAAAAGAAAAACAAAACAGGGGGCATCATGTTGCCTGATTTCAAGCTTTACCACAAAGTTGTGATCACCAAGACAGCATGGTACTGGTACAAAAACAGACACATAGATCAGTGGAACAGAGTAGAGAGTATAGCTATGGACCCTCAACCCTATGGTCAAATAATCTTCGACAAAGCAGGAAAAAATATCCAGTGGGAAAAAGTCTCTTCAATAAATGGTGCTGGGAAAATTGGAGAGCTATATATAGAAGAATGAAACTTGACCATTCTCTTACACCATACACAAAGATAAACTCAAAATGGATAAAAGACCTCAATGTGAGGCAGCAATCTATCAAAATCCTAGAGGAGAACATAGGCAATAACCTCTTCGACATCAGCCCCCAACAACTTCAAGACATGTCTCCAAAGGCAAAGAAAACAAAAGTGAAAATGAACTTTTGGGACTTCATCAAGATAAAAAAGCTTCTGCACAGCAAAGGAAACAGTCAACAAAACAAAGAGGGAACCCATGGAATGGGAGAAAATATTCGCGAATGACACTACAGACAAAGGGCTGATATCCAAGATCTATAAACAATTCCTCAAACTCAACACTCAAAAAACAGATAATCATGTCAAAAAATGGGCAGAAGATATGAATAGACACTTCTTCAAAGAAGACATGCAAAGGCTAACAGACACTTGAGAAAATTTTCATCATTGTTAGCTATCAGGGAGATTAAAATCAAAACCTCACTGAGATACCACCTTATACCAGTTAGAATGGCCAAAAATTAACAAGACAGTAAACAACAAGTGTTGGAGAGGATGTGGAGAAAGGGGAACCCTCTTACACTGTTGGTGGGAATGGAAGTTGATGCAGCCATTTTGTAAAACAATGTGGAGATTCCTTAGGAAATTAAAAATAGAGCTTCCCTATGACCCTGCAATTGCACTACTGGGTGTTTACCCCAAAGATACAGATGCAGTGAAAAGAAGGGCCATATGTACACCAATGTTCATAGCAGCAATGGCCACAATTGCCAAACTGTGGGAAGAACCAAGATGCCCTTCAATGGATGAATGGATAAAGAAGATTTGATCCATATATACAATGGAATATTACGCCTCCATCAGAAAGGATGAATACCCAACTTTTGTATCAGCACAAACGGGACTGGAGGCGATTATGCTGAGTGAAATAAGTCAAGCATCAAGCAAAGAAACTCAATTATCATATGGGTTCGCTCACTTGTGGAGCATAAGGAATAACATCGAAGACATTAGGAGAAGGAAAGGAAGAATTAATTGGAGGAAATCAGAGGGGGAGATGAAGCATGAGAGACTGTGGACTCTGAGAAATAAACTAAGGATTTGGGAGGGGGAGGGGTGGGGACGGGTGAGCCTGGTGGTGGGTATTAGGGATGTCACGTATTGTATGGTGCACTGGGTGTGGTACATAAACAATGAATCTTGGAACACTGAAAAAAAATTAAATTTATAAAAAGAATGCCTACACGGTCGCCAAACTGTGGAAAGAAGCAAGATGCCCTTCAACGGACAAATGGATAAGGAAGATGTGGTCCATATACACTATGGAGTATGATGCCTCCATCAGAAAGGACAAATACCCAACTTTTGTAGCAACATGGACGGGACTGGAAGAGATTATGCTGAGTGAAATAAGTCAAGCAGAGAGAGACATTATCATATGGTTGCACTTATTTGTGGAGCATAACAAATAGCATGGAAGACATGGGGAGATACGAGAAGGGAGTTGAGGGAAACTGGAAGGGGAGGTGAACCATGAGAGACTATGGACTCTGAAAAACAGTCTGAGGGTTTTGAAGGGGCGGGGGGTGGAAGGTTGGGGGAACCAGGTGGTGGGTATTAGAGAGGGCACGGATTGCATGGAGCACTGGGTGTGGTACAAAAATAATGAATACTGTTATGCTGAAAATAAATTTTAAAAAATTAAAAAAAAATACAAGAGGTTAAAAAAAAGAATGCCTACGTAATAATTTATGTATATTTAGTTTATGTACAAAATCATATCTTCTTTAAATACCTATTTTATTTCCTTTTTGTATATCATTCCTTTATTTTGACTTATTGTGCAGGTTATATCATCAGTGCATTATTGAATAGAAATTGTTTACCTTGCAAGTACAAGTTCTTGTTTCTTGATTTCCAAAGGAGAGCTTTGTTTTTGATTATTAAGTCTTTCTTAAATGTTTGGTATAATTCTCAGTAGGACCCTTGAATCATATTCTTAAGAAAGTTTTTAATTTTTGATTTTTAAAATAGTTGCTGGAGAATTCAGATTTTGTCTTCTGTGACCTTTGGTTATTTGTATGGATGGTTTATACATATTTTGGGAATTTTCTATTTAAATGTATTAGAAAAAACTGTTATAATAACTACTTATATTAATCTAGACTCAATAGATTTTGCAGTTTTCTTCCTTTTTCTTTTAGGTATTTGTAATTGGTATCTTGTCATTTTTACAAGTCTTGTGTGTGGTTTACTAATGTTATTTACTTTTTAAAAAAATTTTCTTCATCAATATAACTCTTCCTGTTCTTAGGGACATATTTAAATACAGACTGCTATTTTATCATTCACATGAGAACAGCCCTGGTTTCCTGGATTTTCACAGTTACAAAGACATTATCACTATATTTTTAGTCCTAATAAAACAAGTAAGTTTCAGTCCTTACTGAAACTTTATTAATTCACACAGCTTATTTCTTACAACTGAAAAATTTGCCTTAAAGATAATTTTTAATAAAATTTGCATGCTCTGACCTAAATGTGTATTATTTTCTATAAGTTTTGGCTCAGATTTCTTCCTTTCGTGAGGATAAATTGAAGTTATTTGAGGACAGATAAGAATTGGGTTTATATTTATCATGACATGTTAAATTATGCTATGGTAACAAACCTCACATTCCTAATGTCTTAAAATAACACGTTTATTTCTTAGTCAGGGTATTAGACCCTTTGCTGGTCAGGATGGGGCTCTGATGGTCTTTCCTAAGATTTTAAGATTTTACTTACTTAGTTTGAGAGAGAGAGCATGAGCGGGGAGAAGGTCAGAGGGAGAAGCAGACTCCCTGCTAAGCAAGGAGCCCAATGTGGGTCTCGATCCCCAGACTCCAGGATCATGAACGGAGCTGAAGGCAGTTGCTTAATCAACTGAGCCACCCAGGAGCACCTCTGATGGTCTTTCTTGCTCAAAGCAATGGCCCAACCATATTTTGAAAGCTGCTGTTTACCATGTAGACTGAGAAAGGAACTCTCTCATATACAAATAAATGATTTGACTCCATAATGGCATGCGTTATGTCTAATCATAACTAATTATTCAGACTTTCTCACACATGACCCCATCTGACTAAAGATAAATAAAGTGAAATACTCCCATATGCTTAGAAGTGAGGAGAACCAAAATTATCTAATTAGTTCAAAACTAATTCGTTCAAAAGGGAATACTTTTGTTTCCACCCAGAATAGTAGGGAAGGAAAGAAGAAAAAGTAATTTTCTCACCAATTAATATTAACTGTTGTCCATGTTTATGAATATTTTTAGTGTCTCACATATAGGAGTACAAGCAAAATGGAAATTAAAAACCACTGTATTAGTAGTAATTATTTTGTGTCAGAGATATCAGTGATATACATATACTCTTACCTTTGTTTATATGTTTTTCCTAATTTTTTATAATAAATACATATTTGCTTTTTAAAAATAAAGTTAAAACACAAAAGGAGATTAAATTGACAGTGAAATCAAGTGTTCAATTTTTCTGCATATTCTCCACTTTTCTCTTTTCATCACATCATGACTTTAATCAGTTTGAACCACTGGGGTGTTATGTGGGAGAGAGAAAGCCCTCAGGATAGATTCAAAAGCAATCAATGGTCAAGACAGACAATAAAAATTCACTGTTACATTTCATCCACCATTACACATAAAAAATATTTAAAAAGTATATTGCTCTGTTTCGTGTATATGGAAGGCAATTATAATTAAAATGTCATTGATATGAATTCAGGAGAAACATCAAGCATAAAAATGTAATTAACTCACAGTAAAATTTGAGAAGAAATCAAGACCCTTTGCATATGAATAGAAATTGAATGTTATCCACCAACTGCTTTGTAATGAGTGTTAGCCCCGTTATAGGCTTATTAAAATTTGGATTTATAAATTGGTCTTCTAATACTGACTGACTATAAATAAAATAAATACAAAGTAGGCTTTTCTCACTCACCCAAATGCACATTCTGAGTGATGACTTTGGAGATTGCCCAGTTTTAATATATGAGCCTCCTAAGACGAGTCCTATTCTCAAATACAAAACCTCAAGGTATTAATAGAAAATAACATACCTTTTAAAATAGTTTTAATTTTTAAAAAATATAAATTTGTCCCCTCTCCACTCTTAATTTTATCCAACTTCTCCATTAACCATAAATTTTGCACCCCTGACAAATATTTCCAAATATCTGTGCGCCTGGGTGGCTCAGTTACGGATCTGCCTTTTGCTCAGGTCATGATCCCAGGGTCTTGGGATTGAGCCCCCCGTCAGGCTCTCTGCAACAGCAGGGAGTCTGATTCTCCTTCTCCCTCTCACCATGCTCGTGCTTACTCTCTCTTGCTTTCTCTTGCTCTTTCTCTCTCCCTCTCTCTCTCTCAAATATAAAATAAAATAAACAAAATAAAATAAAACAGATTTCCAATTATCTATCTAAAATTTGGCAACGAGTTGGAGTTAAAGTTTGTTAAATCTAGTCAGTAAGACAGGTCTTAAGCTCTATTAAGTTCCTTTAGTTATTATTTTGTTGGCGTATGAATGAGAGAGAATTTGACTTTACTTATAAAACTAAAATTTTTACAGTAGGTTGCGGGTGCATGGATTTTCCCACCCATAATATCCATAGCAATATCAAACAGATTTGGATTTAAGTCCTGTGGATCTATAACTGACAGGCTAGAAAAAATTATTTAACCTTTTGAGGTCCTGTAAAAGGCAAAAACAGCTGATCTGCTGCTTTAACATGAAAATATTAACGTAAAATATATAACATGATTAACATGGTAGTTAGAATAGACTAAACACTTAATAACTTTTATCTATATATCACAAACAAAAATAACCATTTTTATTAAGAGACTGTAGAAAGTTCTGTTGAAGCAAAGAAGATATGCATATTTTTCAGTCTGTTAATATTTATTTTGATAAAAGAGCAATGCTTCGAAGTCTCAAGTTTGTTTGTTTGTTTGGTTGGCTGGTTTTTTCCAGAGAAAATAGTTTCCAATGTATAGCATTAGCTTTTTTTTAAGGTACTAGGGTGAAGTTTTGGTTGGCTTTTACCAATCCATTTCTGGTGAATCAGTATGTCTGCAACATTTCCCTATTTTAACCCCCTATTTATTAAATAACCATACTAATCACTTATAAGGACATTTGTAAGCCACACTCAAGCAAATTGATGACCTTTGATTCACACAGAAAAAAACTAAAATCTACTACTGACCAGGGAAGACTGGTCCTTACCTAGAATGTTCAAAAATGATTTAGAGTTTCTGAAAAAATTCTGCATTATCTGTTTTGATCATACATCCATTGTCTCTTTTATTGTACTTGCCCACCAGAAATGTGTTTTTTTTTTCTCCTTGATCTAGTTTTCTTTGAGTAATTAAATTGAGTTTTCTCAGTATCATTGCACCACTTGAAAGCTTCTAGGATCAGAGCTTCTCAGTAATCCTGTCATTGATTAAATCAAATTGGAGCCTATCTTGCCACCTTATGTTGACATTGACTGACATCATGGCAATTACCTGTAATAATTGTCAGTAAACTGTAATTGGAAGAATCAGAAATTTAAACTATATGGATTTTTATACTGCTTAGATTATGATATCATCCACAGCTTTGCTCAGTTTTCAGTCCTATTTTAAAAATGAATAGAATTTAGGAATTACCCAATATCTGAACAAATTACTGAGCCCTTAAATTCACAGGACTAGGCTCTGTGACTACAAAAATGAAGGAAACCACAATTCTTGTCCTGGAGTCACTCATGGCATCATGTCATGGATTGAACAAAATGAAGAAAGGGACCATAGAATGTTTTCCAACCCAAACTGTAGTGTTAGCATACAAATAACCTAAAGATTCTTCTTGAATCCCAGTGATAAAATAGTGAAAAGGTCAGAAAAAAATTACTATTGAGAATTTCTATATGCTAAGACCATGCTAAGTATTTTAAATATTTCAATTAATAGTTATAACAACATTGCAAGACAAAGATCATTCTATTTAATAAAGAAATTGTCCTATTTAATAAATGAGGAAGCTAAGACTCAGAGGATTAAGTAGCTTGCCCAAGATCACAAATCTAGTGAGTGGGAAACTGAGAATCTGAATTGAAGGCATGCGCATACTAATGAGAGAAGAAATTAGGTTACAGCCTCTGCAGTCATACAGAGAAGAATGGAAATAAGCCACCAACATAGTCCCCCAAAGCACAATAGTCCCCTCATCTCCTCTATCAAGCACCTAAATCACTGAGTTATAACTTTCTGGTTTATTTCTCCTTCTCACTAGGTCATGATCTCAGTGAAAACAAAGACATTAGTCATGTTCATCTTTGTTTTTTGTTTTGTTTGCAAGTGAATTCTGCTCAGTATGCACCTACTGAACAATATTTGAACCAGTTAAGCATTTCTTCTGTACAAGAGCTATCTTTTGATATTTCAAAGCAACCTCCTTAAGGAGGCAATACAAATTTCAGAGTCCAATTCTTGGGTCACAATTCTATATTCTACCGTAGTACTTAAATGTGTAATTGAAATGCAACATAAAAGTTCCAAGTTTTTCAATAAAAGGAAGTGAAATGTCTTGCCGAAATATAACAAGATTCAAGTTCATTTTTAAAAATTTTTATATTTATTGCACACAACAGTCAATATTTATACTGCCAATCCCCTCAAAATTTCACTTTTTAAAAAAATTCCTGATGTTAAGCTTTACCTTTTCATTTGTCAAATGAAGACTGTATATTTTTCTCATTTTCAATTCTCCCCAATACCTTTTGTATTATAAAAATAATTCGATATCCAAATCTTTAAGAAGAGTTATCTCATAGCAAGGATTTTAATGTCAAGGTCATGGAATTCAAGTAGATGTCTCTTTAATTTCCAATAGTTCTACATTTTTAAAATTATTTCCACTGGTGAGTTTGAATCTATTCATAAACTAAGGGGCATTTTTTATGAGTTATTTATATAAATGGAGAAAAAGAAGAAGAAAAAGACAGTCTCCTGCCTTGCATAAGTTCACAATAGAGTTACAGAAACCAACAAACTAAAATACAAGTTGTGAATTATAAAAAGTATGTGAATAAAAGAGCTAGAGAAAGACAGAAGAGAGACTCTCAGACTTGATAGGAATTTTAGGGAGACTCCAAAAAAACCATTAAACTGGGTCTTGGAGGATGGATAGGAATATGACCAGTAGCTAAAGGGGGTAAAGATAGTCTAAGTAAAAGGATCACAATGCACAAAGGTACAGAAGCATGGTGAGGAAACCCATGAGACAAAGGAAGAGGAGACTATCATTCTGAGCAGGTAGCTTCCTTGGGGAGCAGGCCTTCATCATTCCTTGCACTTAAGTGATAAGTGTTTCTTGTATCTCATTTGAGTCTTAATTCAAATTTATAAACAAAGGAAAATTAGATTTATAAACAAAGGAAAGCTACAGAGATGCAGATACCCAGGTCTTCCTGTACTCCCTGATTTGCCCAGGGATAAAGCAGCAGTGGTATCTGTAGAATGGACATGTCTGCTGGTTAGAGACTCACTCTGGCAAGATACTTTGAATCATCCCACTGGTGCATCAATTAACAGATGAACCATTGTTCCTGCCAGGCTCGTTTGTTCTGCCTTCCACATCAAAACCTGTACCACAGTCCAAAGTGAATTTACCAATTAGACAAGATGTCTCTCTGTAGAATTCAAAATTACGCTATACATCCTGATGTGGCCATGGAAATCAATTCACTCAATAAACCGGTGCTTCCCAGAGGATGTCCTATCTAAACTAGGACCTGAAGAACATACAGTTATAGCTCCGTTGGAAGAGATGTACAGAGGAGACCAGGAAATAAACAAGATTACCAGGTTAGTGAGAAAGTATTCAAACCCTTTACTTGACATAAAATAGATAATTCAACCCTTTACTTGACATAAAATAGATAATTTAAATGTTTTAATAATCTGGCTTCAGTTTAGTATAACTATATTGAGACACTGGGTTAGGCATTGGTGGTTTAGAGTGGAGGACACTAGACTTTGCAAGGAGCTTGCAAATAATAAAAACACATACTCAGGGCACCTGAGTGGCTCAGTGGGTTAAGCATCTGCCTTTGGCTCAGGTCATGATCTCAGGGTCCTGAGATCAAGCCCCACATCAGGGTCTCCCTGGTGAGCAGGGAGCCTGCTTCCTCATCTCTCTCTGCCTGCCTCTCTGCCTGCTTGTGATCTCAAATAAATAAGCAAAGTCTTAGAAGAAAAAACAAAACAAAACCACATATCCATGAACAAATGCAAATGCATTACAGAATAACAACAGCACTAAAAAATTCATGGTGTAAGGTCAAGTTTGTCCAAAACATGGTCTTTTATGGAGATGGGGATAAGTTCACCTACAGAGTGTAAGTTACACTCTTCTTAAGTGCCTTATACCTCATGGAGGAAGGAAAAGAGCACAAAAGTGCATACTCATCAATACTTCATCACAGTAAGTCATTGTAAAAAAATCTAAATTGATATTTTAGAACTTGAATTCTTTGGACTTTTGAATAATTCCCTAACTGCCAGAGAAGTAGGGTAACAATACAATTTCCCATTTGAACCAGCACTATGTTGTCCATCAAAGGAAATGATATTAATAATTAGGACAGGAAAAACAGGAAGGCAGTAAGTGGGAAAGTCCCAGGCAAACCAGGGCTTATGGCCTCCTAGGGAAAAGAAGAGTTACCTCCAATAAATATATAATGCCAAAGACTTTAGAATTAACCGATGGTGTTTTAACTAGAACTAAATGTTACCTAAAATCATTTACTTGAAAAACTTTCTAAACTGCATCCATAAATTACTATACCAAGACAATATCTAAATTCCACTACAAATGTATTAATGTCAAAATCTAATGATGTTTACCAGTATACCAGTTTCAAGATATATTTTAGTTCCCTATTTCTTCAGGGAAAAAAATCATTATCCTAACTTAATTTCATAAAAAGTAAAAATGATTATGTTCAAAATGCAACTAGTTCATTAGATTTGTTAGTATTTAATGACCACCTTATATATAACATCTGTACACTGCATCTTAGCTGACACTATTTAATATATTCAGATAGATTATGCATATATTATAATCAAACATGATTAGATGTGCTTACAAATTAATTGCATCTTTAAAAATATTTAATTTGTTTTGATATAATATCATGAACCATGCTGGGTTTAGATCTCTGCCATACAGATATCAAAGCTAAACCAGTCTTTGTTGTAATGAAGCTCATATTTTAAATGTGTTTAATGCTTAGTTCCTTCGCTATAATCTGATAACAGCCAAAGCAAATCAGCCTGGAGTACTATTTGCAATAGTTCTAAAGCCCAATTTCGTCTTTCAAATAGATAGGTTTATTCTTTTACTTTTGTCAAAAAATATTTTCACACTATTTAGAAACTTGGAAAGTACTACTCAGTTTGTAAAGATAACTGTAAGCTCTGTGTCATTTTCTAAGACCTTTAGGCAAAAGCAGCTATTGTAGGTGTTTCTTCTAGTAGTTACCTCCATGTTTTTAACAGGTGCAAGCTATTCGGCTTTTTAAATTTCAGTCAATATTTGTTGACCTCCTGCAAAGATGGATTTTATTCTTTTACCATTCGCACACCTATACTATCTTGATCCTCACTCTCAGTATACTGTAGGCATACCATATATTGAAACTAGTATTTTAAGTATGTAAATACTGATGCTTAGTGGCTCACAGGATGTACTATACTTTTACTTCTGGTTTTTGTTTTTGTTTTTGTTTTTTAGTTACCTGGTTTAGTAAGCTGTCTTGTTCTAATTTTGTTAGCCTTCTACGCATCTATTATTGTTCCTCCTTACGTTGTCTGGTATA
This sequence comes from Mustela nigripes, assembly GCF_022355385.1. Lineage (NCBI taxonomy): Eukaryota > Metazoa > Chordata > Mammalia > Carnivora > Mustelidae > Mustela > Mustela nigripes. Next base: position 260,253,106 of record NC_081557.1, on the reverse strand, counting down.
ACTCTAAAATACCTCTAAATAATGTCAAACACATTGGTCAGCTTACTATTTTTTTTAATTTATTTTTTATTTATTTTCAGCATAACAGTATTCAGTATTTTTGCACCACACCCAGTGCTCCATGCAATCCGTGGCCTCTATAATACCCACCACCTGGTACCCCGACCTCCCACCCCCCGCCCCTTCAAAACCCTCAGATTGTTTTTCAGAGCTTACTATTTTTTTTTTTTAAAGATTTTATTTATTTATTTGACAGAGAGAAATCACAAGCAGGCAGAGAGGCAGGCAGAGAGAGAGAGAGGAGGAAGCAGGCTCCCTGCTGAGCAGAGAGCCCGATGTGGGACTCAATCCCAGGACCCTGAGATCATGACCTGAGCTGAAGGCATCGGCTTAACCCACTGAGCCACCCAGGCACCCCAGAGCTTACTATTTTTGAGAAATACCTTTGGGAGTTCTTCTATCTTTGTATGCAAAATGCCTTTTGTCCTGCTCTAATGAGGACTAATCCCTCTCTAGATCTGTAGCATAGATACCATCTTGGGATAGCTCTTTACCATTTTCCTGGGCATTCTCAGTATCTTTTGAGATTTGGTTTCCAGGTATCCATCTTTAATTCTGTTTTGCATTATTCCCTTGTCCTGGTAGAGCAGTAGTGTTCCTAAAAAAAGAATTGATATTTTTGAAGACAAAATTTATTCTACCCTCACACTTCATTGGGAATTTGTCTGTGTTTATAATTCTTAGTTGGGTATAATTCCCCTCAGCATCTTTTTGTGTCATGGATACACTGCTTCCTCTTAATACTCTAAGGATATTAATCGCATGGTTTGTTTTGCTTCCTGCATGATCATGGACTTCTTCAAGGTACTTTTTTTTTTTAAAAGATTTTATTTATTTATTTGAGAGGGGGAGAGAGAGAGAGAATGAGAGGAGAGAGGTCAGCGGGAGAAGCAGACTCCCTGCTGAGCAGGGAGCCCAACATGGGACTCGATCCTGGGACTCCAGGATCATGACCTGAGCTGAAGGCCGTCACTTAACCAATTGAGCTGCCCAGTCACCCTCTCCAAGGTACTATATGTTATTGGTGTATTTTGATGAATTCTTAAATTAGAACTCTTCTGCTAACTTCTGTTTGTTCATATTTGAATGAAACTCTATAAAGCCTGATTCAGAGATTGTGTAAGGCACCTGAGTACCTCAGTTGGTTAAGTGTCTGCTTTCAGCTCAGGTCATAATCCCAGGGTCCTGGAATAGAGCCCCATGTTGGGCTCCCTGCTCAGCTGGGAGTCTGTTTTTCCCTCTTCCTCTGCTTGTCCCTCTGTGCCCTCTCTCTCTCTCTTTTTCTCTCTCTCTTTATAGCTCACTTTCTCTCAAATAAATAAATAAATAAATAATCTAAAAAAAAAAGAAAGAAAGAAAGAAATTGTGTCATGTATGGAGCACATGGACTGGTGGGATTCTCTGTAGAATAACGGGCATACGAGATGGCTGTTTTGTTAAAAGTCTCCTTAATGTCAGTATTTATAGATTCTCTCCCCGGGACAGGTAGCTTTTACAGAAAGAAATATTCTACTTTTCTGTCTGGGTGACATAAGAAAGTTTTCCAGCATTCTGGAAGCCAAGCAGCAGTCTAACAGAAGAATTATGCATAATAATAGTGAGGGATACTGAACTCATTCTACTTCATAGAAACTTACTTAATCTTCCTGATTTAAAAGAAAAGCACAACAGAACTCTTCTCCCCTGTGCTGATATCTAAACCAAGAAACTTGCTCTTATCTTGAGAACAGACCTTTCTTCTTCAGGGACAGGGAAGGTCCATTCAACTAGTTGTGAGGGCTTAAGAAGAGAACCAGTTGTCACAGTAACAACTTCCCTGGTACCTCTCAAAGACCTGTGACAGTTTGAACAAGGACATGATCACCATATGCCAGGGCTATTGGTACTCATCTCATGGCCATCCAACATGTAAATCACCTGCAAAATCCCATTTTAGAGTTCTTAGAGTTTGCTCCTAGGACCGTTCTTAGTGGCATCTGCCATATGTTGGATTCTTGGAGATTTTGAGATGGAAATTTGCAGATGATTGCAGAGATGGGAAAAGGAGGAGAAGGGACATGAGGCCAGGAACACTATGTGTAAAGATGTGAGAGCAGCAAGACAGGACAAAGGAAAGAGCTGAATTGTGATGTAGCTGCATTGAGGCTTTAGCCAGTCTCACAGGGAAATCTTGATCCTGGGATGCCCTTTGGAGAGATTCTCATTTGACTTAAAAGGCCTAGGTTTTTATGCCCCAACATGGACCAGTTATTGAATACAAACTGCTGACAGCAAGGAGGCATTACCCTTAAGAAATGCTGCTCCTTTTGGCCATAGCAGTTCCCAGTGAGGGACTCTGCTATTGGTGGTTAACAAATGACACTCCAAGCAGTGAGGCAAATAACTGTCTTGGTCCAGAAGAGGATATCTGAGCAACACACAATACACATTTTAACTAGAAGCTCCTGCATTGCCCTGATACCTGTCCCGCTAATCCACTTGCAAGTACCTCTCAGTTCTAACCTATAGTTTGGGCTTAGCCCATGGAAATACACGTGCTTTCCCCACCACTAGTGATCATGCAAGTCTGTTTCCATCACCACCCTACTTCCTGGCTTTAACATCAACAACAAAGCCATCATTCTTTCACCCTGTTTCCTGCAGGTAGGTTGGTAGGGGGCAGGCACGGGGGTGTAGTTGAATACTGACCTGTGTGTCCAGAACACTTCCAAATCCATGCCCTCAGGTATAGCTGTGTTCATGGTAACCTCAAGTCCAAGTGCTTCTTATTTAGCTTAAGGTCAGAAGATTCCCTTAAAAATGATCTTCATACATTGTTTTTCTATTGAGACAAGTGTTAGCGACAAGGGGAGGCGATGATTTGGGATTTAGTAAGTCTAACAATATACACGGCATTACTTTTTCAATTGGATGGACCCTCAATCTTCACCATCATCAAATTAAATATCTTATTGTACTTTGAATTCCATGAAGGTAGCAATTTCCTCTGCTATATATTAAAGATGATAGAAGTACCACAAATATTTCATTTATTTATTTATTTATTTATTTTAAGATTTTATTTATTTATTTGATAGAAATAGACACAGCGAGAGAGGGAACACAAGCAGAGGGATTGGGAAAGGGAGAAGCAAGCTTCCTGCTGAGCAGGGAGCCCGATGCGGGGCTTGATCCCAGAACCCTGGGATCATGACCTGAGCCGAAGGCAGACGCTTAATGACTGAGCCACCCAGGCGCCCCAACCACAAATATTTTAAAACAAAAAAAGAGTAAGACAAGAAAAAAATCTAATAAAGTTTAGAAAAAGTACAACTGTAATTTATTTATACCAAGTTAAAGAATAAAATTAGAATTGTTTATTCATAGAGGTACCAGACGGTATTGGATAAAATCCTACCAATATCCTTAATAAAAAGTCTAAGTAGCTAGAAATAAAATAGCATAGATATAATCTGTGAATTTCAGTTTTACTTCTTGTTACTTCTACATAATATTTTTCTCATCCTCTTAAAGTTTCTAAGTTAATATTCCCGTAGATGAAGCAGCTCTTTCATACTATTCTCTAAGCAGGAAATTAGGAAGAACTTTCATGTTTTTTATAAATGTGCTCTGGATTTCCTTTAAGTAAGAATAACCTCTAGCAATTAGGTGATTCACATTTAAGCATTCATGTGGATTGGCATCAATTATTTAATTGATGTTGACAAGGTCAACACAAACACTGAAAGTGGAATAAAAATTGAAAGGGTTTGGTAATAAAATAAGCAGTGAGTAATTAGTCCCATTCACAGGCATGGGTATGTTTTCAATCTGCTTAAGGAGAATTTGAAAACACAACATCACATACATGTAGTTCTGAAAAGAAATTGGTTGTTTTGCATTTAAAAGTTCCAGGTCAAAATGACATCATGAAAATGAAAGGTCTAAGAAGCTAAATGCACTGTCCCCTGTGTTCCTCAGAGTGAAGATGACAGACCATCCATCAAGCAAGGCTGATTCTCATCTAACAATGACACTTTCATTCTTTCCATTGCACAAAACACTAAAAGGAAACAACATGAGTTCAAACTTTGCTTAAATTTTGGTTTCAGTATGTATTAGATGTGTGAATTTTAGCATTTAGCAAGATTTCTGAATCTCCTTCTATATCAGTAAAATGGAAATATTAATATTCACTTGGCAGAACTATTACAGTATTAGTAATAAAGAATATAAACTACTTAGTATAATGCCTGATGTAAGTAAGGCTATTATATTTCTAATTGAAGACAATAGAACAAACCATATTATGTACATGAATAATATAAGGTTCTATGCTAGAACTTTTATTTTCAGGTAAAGTATATGAGGTTTTGAACTGAGAAATAGTATTTAAAAAGTCCATTTCTGCCATTGGAAAACTGTTAATATTACAACAGCCAAGAATAAATTACAACTGTAATTTATTTATACCAAGTTAAAGAATAAAATTAGAATTGTTTATTCATAGACATGTAGCAACTGCTTGATACATGCTGGGTAGTATCTGAAGCACTTTATATTTTTCAGAAGCACTATATATTTAATCCTCACAACTTCTTATATGGTAATTACTATTATTTTTCCAATACTACAGATCAAAACAGTAGTACACAGAGGCACAGAGTCATTTAGTAGTTGGCATTGGAAGTCTGCCTCCAGAAGTCTCATTTCTAATTACTATAGTACATTGTCTTCCACAGTTTGACCCAAATGATGCAACATGTCATAAACATGTAAGCTAAAATTTCCTGAGAACATAATTTTTATGTCACTCTAAGTAGAAGAAAATATGAACTTCAAGGAGGACGTTCTGCAGCTTACATAGTTACTTTGTCAAAATTAATCTTGCCATTTGCGACAACATGGATGGAACTAGAGAGTATCATGCTTAGCGAAATAAGTCAAGCAGAGAAAGACAACTATCATATGATCTCCCTGATATGAGGAAGTGGTGTTGCAACATGGGGGCTTAAGTGGGTAGGAGAAGAATAAATGAAAGAAGATGGGATTGGGAGGGAGACAAACCATAAGTGACTCTTAATCTCACAAAACAAACTGAGGGTTGCTGGGGGGAGGGGGTTTGGGAGAAGGGGGTGGTATTATGGACATTGGGGAGGGTATGTGCTTTGGTGAGTGCTGTGAAGTGTGTAAACCTGGTGATTCACAGACCTGTACCCCTGGGGATAAAAATATATGTTTATAAAAAATAAAAAATTATATTAAAAAAAATAAAAATAAAATAAAATAAAACAAAAAAAATTAATATTAAAATGTCTTCTAAAGGTAATAAAATCTATCTCAAAGAGATATTTACACCTCCATGTTCATTGCAGTGTTATTTGCAATAGCCCAGACATGGAAACAACAAAGTGCCTATCCAGGAATGAATGGATGAAGATGTCTCTCTCTCTCTTTCTCTCTCTCTCTCTTACTCTCTCTCTCTCTCTCTCTCTCACACACACACACACACACACACCCCACAGGAATATTATGCAGTCATAAAAAAGGAAATTTTGATTTTTATGACAACATGGATGGAACTGGAAGGCATTAGGCTAAGTCAAATAAGTCAGAGAGAGAAAGACAAATACTTTATTTTCTCACTTCTATGTGGAATCTAAAACAGTTGAACTCCTAGAAAGAGAGAATGAAATGGTGGTTGCCAGTGGCTAGGGAGAATGGAGAGATGTTTGTCAAGGAGTACAAACTTCCAACTATATGATTAATAAGTTCTGGACATCTAATGTACAGCATGGTGACTATGATTAAGAGTAATGTATTATATACTTAAAAGCTGTTAAAAGACTAAATGTTATCATCACACACAAACGAATAGTAATCATGTGAGGGAATGGAGGCATTTAACCTTATGTGGTCATTTCACAATATATACATGTATCAAATCATCACATTGTACATCTTAAATTGACATAAGTATATGTCAGTAATAGGTCAATAAAACTGGAAACAAAAAGGTCTTTTAAAGAAGTTGCCTTTGAAGTTTGTGAGAGACTATAGCTTTTTCAAAATGTTACCAACAAATATTTTTAATGTACTCTGATTCAGCCTGTCAAGGAAAGCATCAGGTGTAAAATGGAAGAATTTAAAACTGATTTCACCTTTAATTATTCAGAAAACATCCCTTCAGAGAGAAATTGGTGGTTATCCAAACTTTAAGTACTATTGCTCTTCATGAAATGTGACATCTGGAAATGACTAACTGGTGATTAAAAATAGTATCTTTTCCCCTAAAGAGTAGAGAACGACTTGGAGACATTTTCTAGATAGCCCTAATCTGTGAATTTAATAGAATATGTGACACTGATGCTTTATACATGAGAGAGAGGTGAAGGCAGGACCCACCTTAGCTAATCACTGTGCTTACTTAGATCAAGTAGGAGAAAGCATAACACAGGGCCTCATCTTCCCTTAGACCATTCTTTGTGATAATTCTTATATTAGATAGAGAGACATGCCATAAGAGGTAAAGAATATGGTTTCTGGTGTCAGATTGCATGAGTTTGATTCCAGGCTCCAGTTCTTCCAATTAGTAACTTTGGACAAGTTAATCAACCATCTGTGCCCTACCATCCTCAGTTGTGCTCCTAATAGTACCTATGTTGGTTTTACAATGAGGAATAGATGAGCTAATGCATGTAAAATGCTTGTAATATTTAAGTCCCTAATAGTTTAAAATTATGCATAACTATAACTTAGCTTTGTTACAAAAACTCACAGAAGTAAAATTAACAGTGCTAAGGATGCCATAATTCTCCCCCCATATTCATTTTAGATACTTAGAGAGCAGTTTCTCAAGGTGTGGAACCCAGCCCACCAGCATCCATATTATCTGAGAAACTAAAAATTTCACCTCACACCTGCTCAATCACAAACTCTCAAGTTAATGCCCAGACATCTGTGTTTTAACAAGTCCTTCAGGTGACCATAAGGCACAATAAGGCACAGTAAGGTGACCGTAAGGCACTGTACAGCACATTCTAGCCTACAAAGTATTCTTTAAGCTAAAATGACTTATATACCTATCAGCAACTGATATAAAAAAATAATAAAAGATGTATGTTGTGATCTAGGATGGGAAGAAAAATAAACTTTCCATAAAACAAAAACAAAATTGAAACAAATTCTTGGCAATGTTTTACTTGCAAAAAGAAATTAAGAAGTTTAGAAAAGATGCATATAATACCTCGGGCCCCAGGCATGGTTATTTTGAAGTTCAAAAGTAAGATAATAAAAATTAGGTTCATTGCAGGGCACCTGGGTGGCTCAGCTAAGCATCCAACTCTTGATTTTAGCTCAGGTCATGATCTCAGGGTCCTCAAATTGGGCCCCATGTTGAGCACTGTGCTTGGTTGGGAGCCTGCTCGAGATTCTCTATTATTCTTCTACCTCTCCCCCAACCTGCAGCTCACACTATCACTCTTCCTTTAAAAAAAAAAAAAAAGATTCATTCTGTAAACATTGCTTGAATTACTTCAAAATGTCTTATGCAAAGCACTGAGTATAGAGCTGTTTAAGTTGTGTACTTTTAATAAATGATATTTGCTATTGCTATTCACTAGTACAGTTCTAGTCACAGAGTTATGAGAAATACCCAACCATAGAATCACAGAGTCTAATAGAAATCATCTAGAAATTTTGTCCAAGTTTGGTCAATTTTAATCTGTATCTATATAGAACCATATCCAAACTATCTAAATTTTTAATTTAAATAACATTTTAATTCCATGTAATTATGAAAAATATAATCATTTATATCCATTACACTCTTTATTAATATTCAATTTGTAATCCATCTTAGTTCATTAGAAACAAGCCAATTGATATGTTTTTTATTACAATGCATTTTTAAATTTCTAATACTGTAACATGTAGGTATCAGACTATATGTAACATCACAAATAGTTAACTAAATTTTTAATTTTAAATAAAATATAAAGCTACCATCCCAAAAAACTGAATATTCAGTAAGCCTAAAACAAGTTAGGCAGGAAAAGGTGGATATAAATCAAATCAGAAAGAGATTATTAATCTACAAAATTATCTCAAACTTCGTCTTGACCATGCTAGAGCTAAACTAGCAGCATTTGCTGTGAGATCTTAAAAAGTAATTACAAAAGCACCATACATGCTCCAAAACCAATAATTCCTATAAAGTTATAAAATAACCACTATGATTGTTTGGAATAAGCACTTCAAAACAATGTAGCACAAAACTATTCCAAAAAAATAAAAGAGGAAGGAAAGCTTCCAAATTCACACACTGAGACCAGCATTGTCCTGATACCAAAATCAGATTAAGATATTGCAAAAAAGAGAACTGTATGCCAATCTCTCTAATGAACATAGATGTAAAAATCCTCAACAAAATATTAGCAAACTGAATTTATCACAGTCGAGTGGGGTTTATTCCAGGGATACAAGGGTTGTATCGTGCTGATGGATTTGTGAATACTGAACATCACTTAACAAGGAAAGGATAAAAGCCATATAATCATTTCAATAGATGAGGGGAAAGCATTTGCCAAGGTAAAACATCAATCTATGCTAAAAACCCTCAACAAAATAGGTTGAGAGGGAACATCCCTCAATATAATAAAAGGTCATATATGAAAAACCCACAACTAACATCATAGTCAATGGTGAAAAACTGAAAGCTTTCCTCCAAAGGTCAGAAACAAGATAATAATGTCCACTTTCATCACTTTTATTCCACATGATACTGGAAGTCCTAGACACAGCAATCAGAAAACAAAAAGAAATAAAAGTAATCCAAATCAGTAAGGAAAAAGTTATGGGCCCAGCACGCTTCCGCTGCGCAACTCTGCTAGGCACCAGTAAGGAAAAAGTTAAACTGCCACTATTTGACAGTGGCAGATGACATGACATTCTGTATAGAAAACCCAAAATACTCTCCCAAGAAAACTACTAGAACTGATAAATGAGTTCGGTAGAGTTACAGGACATGAAATCAATGTACAGAAACCCAATGACTTTCTGTACACTAACAATGAAGCATCAAGAAGAGAAATTAAGAAAATAATCCCATTTACAAATGCACCAAAAATAATAAAATATCTGGAATTAAATTTAACCAAGGAGCTAAAAGACCTGTACTCTTCAAACTATAAAACATTGAATGAATTAGGGCCCCTGGGTGGCTCACTTATTAAGTGTCTGCCTTTGGCTCAGGTCATGATCTCAGGGTCCTGGGATCAAGCCCCACATTTGGCCCCCTGCTCATCAGGAAGCCTACTTCTCCCTCTCCCACTCCCTCTGCTTGTGTTCCCTCTCTCTCTATGTCTCTCTCTGTCAAATAAATAGATAAAATCTTTTTTAAAAAATTGAAAGGAAAAAATTGAAGATAACACGAACAAATGGAAAGATATCTCATGTTCATGTATTGGGAGGACAAATATTATTGAAATGTCCATACTACTCAAGCAAACTACAGATTTAATGCAATCCATGTCAAAATACCAACAAACAGCATTTTTTCACAGATCTAGAACAATTTTGAAATTTGTCTGGAACCACCTGAGACCCCAAATAGACAAAATAATCTTGAAAAAAACAGACAAAGCTGGAGGCATCACAATCCCAAATTTCAAGTTATACTAGAAAGCTGTAATAATCAAAACAATTACGAACTGATACAAAAATAGACATATAGAACAACAGAGTAGAATAGAAACTCCAGAAATAAACTCATGATTATATGATCAATTAATCTTCAACAAAAGATGCAAGAATATGTAATGGGGAAAAAGTCTCTTCAACAAATTGCATTGGGGAAACTGGACAGTTACATGCAAAATTAATGAAACTGGACCATGTTTTACCACCATATACAAAAATAAATTCAAAATGAATTAAGGACCTAAACATGAGATCTGAAACCATAAAAATCCTAGAAGAGAACACAGGCAATAATTTCTCTGACATTGGGCATAGCAACATTCATTCTAGATATGTCTCCTGAGACAAGGGGAACGAAAGCAAAAATAAACTGTTGGGACTACACCAATATTAAAAATTTTGGCACAGCAAAGGAAACAACCAATAAAACGAAGACATCCTACTAAGTAGGAGAAGATATTTACAAATGACATGTCTAATAAATGGTTAGTATCCAAGATATATAAAGAACTTCTACAACTCAACATCAAAAAACCTGAAATAATCCAGTTTAAAAATGGGCAGAAGACATAACAGACATTTCCTCCAAAGAAGACATACAAATGACCAATAGACACATGAGAAGGATGTTCAACATCACTCATCAACAGGGAAATGCAAACCAAAATCACAGCAAGATATCACATTCACATAACCACATTCCTATTAGAATGGCTCGTATTAAAAAGACAAGAAACATCCTTGTTGGCAAGGATGTGGAGAAAAATGAACTTTCATACACTGATGATGGGAATGCAAACTGGTTCAGTCACAGGGGAAAGCAGTATGGAGTTTCCTCAAAAATTAAAAATAGAAATACCATATGATCTAGTAATTCCATTACTGGGTATTTACCGAAAGAAAATGAAAACACTAATTCAAAGGAATACATGCACTCCTATGCTTATTGCAGCAATATATATAATAGCCAAAATATGGAAATAATCCAAGCACCCATCAACTGAAAAATGGATAAAGATGTGGTACACACACATACACACACACTGGAATATTACTCAGACATAAGAATGAAATCTTGCCATTTGAAATAACATGGATGATCTAGAGGGTATAATGCTAAGTGAAATAAGTCAGAGAAAGACAAATAACCATATGATTTCACTGATAGGTGGAATTTAAAAAAAGAGTCAACTATGGAGAATAAACTGATGGTTACCAGAGGAGGGAAGTGGTTGAGAAGATTGTAAAATAGGTAAAGGGGATTAAGGAGTACATAAACAGTATACTTATCATAATGCACACTGACTCGTGTACAGAACTGTTGAATCACTATATTGTACACCTGAAGCTAATGCAATACTATGTTAAATATACTGGAATTAAAAGTTTAAAAAAATTTACGTGAGATGTGTTAAAATAAAAATAAACCACTAGCTGTGGTGTTAGTGTTATTTCCTCACATTCAGTGTTGTTTGATTACTCTTATAACAACATGCGTTATGTATTTTTAAAATTAAAATTATAAAACTACTGAAAAATCAAAGTGATAACATGAATATTGTGGAGAACATATTTATTCATATAAACATGTAGGATTGAGGGAGACTAGGTAGGGAATTATTGCAGTGTTCTAGAAAACAGATGATATTCTTAACTAGGTGAGCAACACCAGTTATAGAAAAGTGGATTCCTACAGGGGTAGAAGTGATTTTACTTCATAACTGGATGCAAATGATGAAGAGAAGCCATCAAGATCTCTGTGGAAGAACATTTCAGGAAAAAGTGAAAACAAAATAGAAGAGGTATTCAAAAAGAAGTCAATAAAATGAGACTTGTGGAGATAGTCTAAACTTTGTGAGAAGGAAATCATTGACTTTTGAGAGTGGTCAAAAATGGTGAAAACAGAAGTTGGATTGTAGGCAAGTATTGATAGAGTAGATTTTACATGGAATGTTGGACTGAAAACTACTTTTGATAAAGCTGTGTAGTTAAGTGAAGAGATCAGACAATAGCTTGAGATGAAATCTGGGTGAAGAAAAGTTTTGAACTAGGATGAGAAAAAGGTAAGCTTCTATAAAAGGTAAGGAAGTCCAAACTATAAGAAAGAAGATAAGAAACTGATTAAATAATTTTCCAGAAAAGGCAGGAGGATATAGGCTCAAGGACAGGGAAAGTTCAGTGGCCTTGATAACCCTCCTCTCCCTATAGAAAGAAAATAAACTACTTAAGGAGTCATGTGCATATTTGGAGGCTGAAGTCGTGGGTGTTAAAGGGGTTCTGCCCAGGAGTCTTTACTTTCACACTGAAGTGGGTTTCAAGATCATTAATTGAGAAAGATCATGTGGGATGAGGTTGGAACTTGGAGGCGAGTTGTGTATCTGTATACGAAATGATAAGGAAAATGTAGGTAATTAGGACTGAAAAAAAAAAAATCCCTGATAGTACTAAGACCTCACCTGAAATGAAGATACTGGAATTTTTAATAAATTCAGCTAGAACCATTCCATGAGATCAGTATAACCTAGAAGTGACTGGGAAGATGGAAAAGTATGCTGGCCCTTCCTTTAGCCAGGAGGTCTGGGCCTCCAACTTTGAGGGGAAGGGAGAAGTACTGGCTTTCATGTAAGGTCATGATTTAACTGCTTCTGGGAAATATTATAACGAATTATTAGTGATTTTTCTTATTGTTTGTGTTTGAGGAATAAACTGTACTGAAAAACAAGGTGGTAAGTCAGTAATGAAAATGTCTTTGCTCCATAGGTAATGTTTTCAGATATATCACTAACAAAAGCACAGAATCAAATCTCAGTCATCCACTGCACTGACTTAGAAATATTGTTTTGGAGATATGCCAGGATAACTTTTAAGCACAGGGATCATAAACATATTGATTCCAAGCATTATATAAAAATGATAATTCCTTAGTCTAATATCAAAACAAAAACAATCAAAAGAAGTTTTACATCGATGCTACAGTTTTAGCATGCCAAATTTAAAATAGTGAGTTAGAGGCAATTTTCCTTATTCCAAAAGAGGAATAAACATGACCTTTGTTTTTTTCCCTTTGGTTGTCAAATTTTAAATTTCATTTCAATGCACTGCTTATTAGCACCTCTGTGGGAATGTCAGATAGAAGTTAAGGCAGGACATAAATTCAGTCACTCCTGATTTTAAAAAATGCCCAAAGTTGGATGGGAGTAAGGAGCGGAATTCAGGTGCTTAACATGTTTAATAATAGCTTAGGAATTGCTTTCTCTGAGCTAAAACAAACAAACAAACAAACAAAACAAAACAAAAAAAAAACAACGAACGAACAAACATAGTGTATTCTGCTCTGGAATCGAAACTATTTTTCTCCAAAACTGCTCATCTCCTTTCTGAGTCAGCTTGTCTCTGAATCTGGCAAGAAGAGGAATAGAAGTAGTACTGATATGAGAGTTAGGACCGCAGAATTCCAGTCTTTATAGTGTTACTACCTATTTTGTTTCTAGTGAATTAAATTTTCTGATAATGGTTTTCACATGTCATTTCTATATGTCTGCATTAAGTGAAGGAGACAAGAGGAGCATACTATATTAAATGTATTTTAACTCTTTCAAATAAGTAGCAATGTATTCTTCCAAGTTTATATTGCTATTTTAGTCTATTAAATCTTAATTCAAGGAGATAGAAAAAAAATGAGCCAGAATCACCCTCTACAAATGTTCTTTTATGACTTAGCAACATAATCATGGCCATTCTTCTAACATATATTAAGCATTTGTTCTATGCTATACTCTATATAAACAAAACATGACCCCTCCAGCACAGAGATTGCTGTGCAAAATCACTTTCTATCTAAACATAAACATAAGCAGCAGGACTTACTACAAAAGTAGAACATGGGTAGAGTTCTAGTAACAATGTAAGCAAAGAGTGGGAAGACCAAAAAAGGAGACCTAAGTATGGAAGAGGATAGTTAAGAAAAGCCTTGGATAATGGGTAGAATCAAGGGAAAATGGAGAAAAGGTCATTGAAGGTAGAGGGGACCTTACAATCAAAAAGAGAGCAGATGCAGAGATGAGAAATGGTCAGGAAATGGAGCTGGTAGGAACAACAAATAGTCCTTTCATACTATGCATCGGGCACTGCTCCAAGTGATTTATTTGCGTTAAGTGTTCTATTTTTTTTTTTTTTTTTTTTTTTTCCTCCCATCAGGAAAATGAGACACATGGAAAGATATGATAAAGTATTATAAGTCATTTAATATTCAATATAGTTTAAGTGTTGTACTTTACAAAGTGAGTCAATTAAATAAAAGCAAAGACCCATACTACATGATCAGCATGACCAGCCATCAACACTGAATAATTCCAGATTTTTTTCTGAACAGGAAAACCAGTTGCTGAATGTAACACTACTGAACCATTTTTGCTTTGTTGCAGGTAAGATGACTGAAGAGCTAAGATGGTAAAAGGGTAATGGATTAAAGCAGGTGTTTGTAAAATGCCTGTCAGAAAATCTTCTTGTGGTTTGTTATTGATATATTATTTCCAGTAAAAGAAGATTTATATATATGGGGGTTTTCTTTAAGTGAGAGGTTATCTAGAGACTTAAAGAAAAATTTTGTTTTGTTTTGCACCCCTCACCTGAAGCTGACTGTGCTATTATTTGTCTTTGATGTTGTTACAAGAAATCACCAGGGCCTTAATGTTTCATGGAAATTTGAAATCCACATATCACAAAAAAAGGTCTTGCCCTTGTCTTTATTCATTATTTTTTAAAAATATTTTATTCATTTATTTGAGAAAGAAAGATCACGAGTAGGGGGAGAGGGAGAAGAGGAGATAGGAGCACAGTCCCCACTGAGCAGGGAGCCTGATGCAGGGCTCTATCCCAGGACCCTGAGATCATGACCTGAGCCAAAGGCAGATGCTGAACAGACTGAGCCACCCAGGCACCACCCACTGTTTTATTTTTATTTTTATGTTATTACTTATTCATGAAGAACTTCGGTGTTCCCCGAAACCCAGAGTAGGCCAAAGAAATCAGTATGATCAACTTTAATATATAAGCCATATAGAAAGACAGCAGAGAGGAAGGGAACTTTATATATGAAAGATAAACACTTTAAAGAATATGCCAAGAATAGTTTAATGTCTTATGGCGAATGGTACAAATACCATACTGCTATAGGAGAGGAGGGAAAAGGAAAACACAAAGAGATCAAGAAAGGAAAGGGCATCTGCACTCTCAAAGTCATATTTAGCTTAAAACAAAAGAAAATATACATGGAAGAATATATAAAAAGGACGATGAAGAAACAATGATTAAAACAGAAACATTAAAATAACCACAAAACTGAAATGTGCTTGAGAGGTACACGTAATTTACTGAAATAAGATTCGATGAAAACCACCAAGAATACTTTATATTCCTGCACCAACTGGTACACATACCATACTGATATAGAAGGCACACATTAAGAAACACAGAAATAAATGTCTCCATTAAAAGGCTGACAATACTTCATGTGATTGGCTTTTATTTATGTGACATATAAATGATTATCCTCTGAGGTACTGATTTGCTCTCTTATATTGCCAGATCTTAAAGTGCATTACAAGCCCGCAATGGGGAAATTGCCCCTCCTCAGATTTACTACAAAAGCAGTACTGTGAGTCCTAAATTTTGTCTCGATGAAGCTATACAATAGTCATACTGAAATTAGGTGTACAGAATTCCATTCTCAATAGTGTGAAGTTCTTTTTATACTGAACCCTTCAATATATTTTTTTTTAAATCCTACATGACATGGTTCAAAAATGCCTCTTCATGGGTAAAACTAACAAGAAATTAAGAAAATATCCTATGCTAAAAGCAGGAATTCAGGAAAATAAGCAAGCAATGAGGAAGTGTATTAGTCCAATAGATTAAGACCTTTCATTTAATGGCCACAAACATGCATGAATATATGACACAATGCCTTTGCTGTGATAGAAGGGAATAGGATTGGAAGCCTCAATTAATCAGGGATCTTCAAAATGCTGCCCTCATAGGAAAAGGGTAAAACAAAATAAAATGCAGAGAGGCACTATTTAAGGCAATTGGTTTATTTTGTCCATGTCTCCAAACAGAAGGGAAGAAATATTTCCCTTGAGAATGTAAACCTATGACAAGCTCACACAATCTTGGGGACTAAATTCATATACTTTCCATGGTTTTCAAATATGCTAGCTGAGACACTTTATTTATAATGGAATTCAGTTGAAATTATAGCTGGACTCCAGCAGAAACAAATACAAATGCAATCTGAAGTAACAACTTCAAGTCAATCCTTTACTAATAGAGTTCCAAGAATAAGCTCACAAACCAAAATGACAACACACAAAAGATCTAAGACAAGCAAAGATGCAGAAAGGAATGAAGATTAAAGAGAGAGGATAACATATTAACAAAATCTTTTTTTTTAATTAGGGTTTAAACAGTACTAAGATAAAAATAATATACCAGGAAAATAATCGAGCAGCATGAGAATCTGAGAAAGTGACAATTAGGACCAAATATTCTAAGATCTTTACTCTTTACATTCTTTGGTATGAGTGTAAGACACCAATCAACTTTATTATTGGTTTCATGGAGAACTATCATATTGCCCCAAATTGATCTAAATATTCAATGTAACCCTAAACAAAATCCTAGCAGGTTTTCCTCTTAGAAATTGACTACCTGATTTTAAAATTGACCTGTAAAATGCAAATGGTCTAGAATAGACAAAACAACTTTGAAAAACAAAATGTTGGATAACTATCACTACCTATTTTTAAAAACTTACAAAACTGGGTCACCTGGGTGACTCAGTGGGTTGGGCCCTGCCTTCAGCTCAGATCATGGCCTCAGGGTCCTGGGATCAAGCCCTGCATCAGGATCTCTGCTCAGCAGAGAGACTACTTCTCCCTCACCCTCTGCCTGCCTCTCTATCTACATGTGATCTCTCTATATGTCAAATAAATAAATAAAACCTTTAAAAAAAAAAAAAGACTTACAAAATTATAGTAATCATCACAATATGGTACTGGCATAAAGATAGACAAACAGATCAATGATACAAAAGAATCTAGACATATATAATCAATTAATTAACAACAAAGTTGCCAAAAAATGAAATGGAGAAAGAATACTATTTTAGCAAATGATGCTACAACAATTGGGTAGACATGCAAAAACAAAAATGAAGACTCAACCCTTGCCTCACACCAAAAAATAAAAATAAAAACTCTGAAATGGATTTTAGGCCTAAATGTAAGAAATAAAATTGTAGGAGACGAGGAAGAAAGATAGCAGAGGAGTAGGAGACTGAAATATCAGGTCCCAGGAGTTTAGCTAGATAGTTATCAAACCATTCTGAACACCTACAAACTCAACAAGAGATAGAAGAGAAGAGCAGCAATTCTAGAAACAGAAAATTGACCACTTTCCAGAAGGTAGGATGGGTGGAAAAGTGAATCCACAGCAACAGGAAGGTAGACCACAGGGGGAAGTGCTGGCTCCTAAAAGTGAGAGAGCAGTGGAGCACAAAATTGGAACTTTTAGAAGTCTGCTCCACTGAGGGATGTTGCTCCAGAAGTTAAGCAATGGGCGGTGGGTGTCCTCGTGGGGACATTGTGGTCTAGGGACCCGTGAGGTCACAGAACAACTGGGGCTGACTGAGTGTGGCAGAGCTCCCAGGTATCAGAATGGGTAAGCTGGCCAGAGATGAAGCTGAGAAGTGCACTCTCAGCTCGGTGTCACCTTAAACCTTAAACTCAGGCACAGTCAGGCCACTGCTCTTTAAGCTGGGACCCCGCAAGTAGAAGATCTGAAGAGACCCCTACCTTCCTCCTCTGGCAGGACCATCATGGGGGCACCTGGCAGGAATCTACTGGGATTGGAGACTCCAAATAGGCCAGAGATTAGGAGACTGCCATCTTCATTCCTGTACTCCAAAATTATATGGAAAGCATTCAGGGTACAAAAGCTACCAAGAGCAAACATGAATAGATTAATTAGCCTGGCCACTGGCAGTGAACTTATCAATTCCTTGTTTATAGTCTTTTTCTAATTTTCATCTTTACAGTCATATGCCATCCCTTCATTGTGTTTACCCTTATTTTTGTGTATATATAAGTATTTCATTTTTGAAAATTTTGGGGAGTAGTATCTTCTAAGTGACCAAAATATACCCTAAATCAAGTGGGTGGCTCTGTTCTATTCACCAGTCTGATATATATATATCTATATATATATATCTATATATATATAGATAGATATTTAAAAAATATATATATATATATATATAGATATATATATATATATATTTTTTTTTTAAATTTCTATTTACACCCTTTCTTCTCCCCCCATGTGGGGTCTCTTCTGATTTGGTTAGCATACATTTTTCTGGTGTCTTTTTCACCCTTTTAGTATTTTATTTTCTTGTTCATATATTCTTATCTGAATAAAATGAAGAGGCAGAAAACCTCACCACACAAAAAAAAGAACAAGAGGCAGTACCGAAGGCTAGGGATGTAATCAATATGGACATTGGTAATATGTTAGATCTAGAGTTCAGAATGATGATTCTCAAGGGGCTAGCTGGGCTTGAAAAAGGCATGGAAGATATTAGAGAATCGCTTTCTGAAGAAAAAAATCCCTTTCTGGAGAAATAAAAGAAATAAAATCTAATCAAGCTGAAATTTAAAAAAGCTATTAATGAGGTGCAATCAAAAATGGAAGCTCTTACTGCTAGGATAAATGAGGCAGAGGAAAGAATTAGTGACATAGAAGACCAAATGACAGAGAATAAAGAAGCTGAACAAAAGAGAGACAACTACTGGACCACGAGGGGAGAATTCAAGAGATAAGTGATACCATAAGATGAAACAATATTAGAATAATTAGGATTCCAGAGAAAAAGAAAGAGAGAAGGGGACAGAAGGTATATTGGAGCAAATTGCAGTAGAGAATTTCTCTAATATGGCAAAGGGAACAAACATCAAAATCCAGGAGGCACAGAGAACCCCTCTCAAAAATCAATAAAAACAGGTCCACATCCCATCATCTAATAGTAAAACTTACAAGTCTTAGTGACAAAGAGAAAATCCTGAAAGGAACTCAGGACAAGAAGTCTGTAACACAAAATGGTAAAAATGTTAGATTTGCAACAGACTTATCCACAGAAACCTGGCAGACCAAAAAGAACTGGCATGATATATTCAGAGCATTAAACAAGAAAAGCATGCAGCTAAGAATACTATATCCAGCTGGGCTATCATTGAAAATAGAAAGAGATAAAAAGCTTCTAGGACAAACAAAAATTAAAAGAATTTGCAAACACCAAACCAGCCCTACTGCAAATATTGAAAGGGGTCCTCTACAAAGAGAAGCCTTAAAGTAACAGATCAGAAAGAAACAGAGACAGTCACTATACAGACAACACAATGGCACTAAATTCATATCTTTCAATAGTTATCCTGAATGTAAATGGGTTAAATACCCCAATCAAAATACATAGAGTATTAGTATAAATTGAAAAAAAAAACAAACATCTATATGCCATCTACAAGAAACTCATTTTAGACCCCAGACACCTCCAGATTTAAGGTGAAAAGGTGGAAAACCATTTGCCATGCTATTGGACATCGAAAAAAAGCTGGGGTGGCAATCTTTATATCAGATAAATTGGATTATAAGCCAAAGACTAAAATAAGAGATGAGGAAGGACACTATGTCATATGCAAAGGGTCTGTCCAACAAGAAGATTTAACAATTTTAAATATCTATGTCCCTAACATGGGAGCAGCCAATTATATAAACCAATAATAACAATATCAAAGAAACACATCGACAATAATCCAATAAAGGTAGGGGACTTTGACACCACCCCCCCCCCCCCACTGAAAAGGACTAATCATCGAAACAAAAGATCAACAAGGAAATAAAGACTTAAATGACACATTGGACCAAATGGACATCACGGATGTATTTAGAACATTCCATCCCAAAACAACAGAATACACATTCTTCTCTAGTGCACATAGGCATAGGACATTCTCCAGAAAAGATCACATCCTGGGTCACAAATCAGGTCCCAACTGGTACCAAAAGATTGGGATTATTCCCTGCATATTTTCAGACCACAGTGTTTTGAAACTAGAACTCAATCCCAACAGGAAAGTTGGAAAGAACTCAAATACATGGAGGCTAAAGAGCATCCTACTAAAGAATTAAGTTGTCAACCAGGAGATCAAAGAAGAATTTTAAAACTTCATGGAAACAAATGAAAATGAAAACACAACTGTTCAAAATTTTGGGGCTGCAGCAAAGGCAGTCCTGAGAGGAAAGTATATAGCGATACAAGCCTTTGTCAAGAAACAAGGAAGGTCTCAATTACACAACCTAACCTTACACCTAAAGGAGCTAGAGAAAGAACAAAGAAAGCCTAAACCCAGTAGGAGAAGAGAAATAATAAAGATCAGAGCAGAAATCAATGACATAGAAATCAAAAGAACAGTAGAACAAATCAAAGAAACTAGGAGCCGGTCCTTTGAAAGAATTAATAAAATTGATAAACCCCTAGCCAGACTTATCCAAAAGAAAAGAGAAAGGACCCAAATAAATAAAATCATGAATAAAAGAGGAGAGATCACAACCAACACCAAAAACAAAATTATAAGAACATATTATGAGAACTATACACCAGCAAATTTGACAATCTGGAAGAAATAGATGCATTTCTAGAGACCTATAAACTACCAAAACTGAGCCAGGAAGAATTAGAAAACCTGAACAGACCCATAACCAGTAAGGAGACCAAAGCAGTCATCAAAAATCTCCCAACAAAAGCCCAGAGACAGATGGCTTCCCAGGGTAATTCTACCAAACAGTTGAAGAAGAATTAATACCTATTCTCCTGAAACTGTTCCAAACAACAGAAATGGAAGGAAAACTTCCAAACTCATTTCTTTTAAAAGATTTTATTTATTTATTTATTTATTTATTTATGAGAGAGAGAGAGAGCAAGCACAGGCAGACAGATTGGTAAACAGAGGTAGAGGGAGACGCAGACTCCCTGCTGAGCAAGGAGCCCAATCTGGGACTCTATTCCAGGATATTGGGATCATGACCTGAGCCGAAGGCAGCCGCTTAACCAACTGAGCCACCCAAGCGTCCCCCAAACTCCTATAATGAGGCCAGCATTACCTTACAAAAACCCCCATCAAAAAGGAGAATTACGGACCAATATCCTTGGCGAACACGGATGCAAAAATTCTCAGCAAAATATTAGCCAATAAGATTCATTACATTAAAATTACATTCAGTACATTAAAAAAGATTATTCACTATGAGCAAGTGGGATTTATTCCTGAGCTGCAAAGTTGGTTCAATATCTGCAAATCAACTTCAATGTGATACAATACATTAATTAAAAAAGGACAAGAACCATATCATACTCCCAATAGATGCTGAAGAAGTGTTTGACAAAGTACAGTATCCTTTCTTGATCAAAACTCTTCACAGTGTAGAGATAGAAGGTACATACCTCAATATCATCAAAGCCATCTATGAAAAACCCACAGCGAAAATCAATCTCAATGGGGGAAAACTGAGAGCTTTCCCCTTAAGGTCTTCAACAAAGCAGGTATGTCCATCATCACCAGTGCTATTCAACCTAGTACTAGAAGTCCTAGCCTCAGCAATCAGACAATAATAGAGCTAAGTACATCTTGCAGTTCCATCTCTGATCCACTAAACCTGGTTCTGTTTGAGTTGTTTGTTCAGGAAACACTATTAAAAGAAATGCTATTTTCATGTCCTTGCTAAATACTTCCTTTCCAAGAGATTAGGAGAAGGAAAGATGGTGTTATGGACTGAATATTTGTGTTCTCCCCCAAATTCCTATTTTGAAGCCTTAATCCCCATATGGTGGTATTTGGAGATGGAGCTATTGGGAGGTAATTAGGTTGAGATGAGATCACGAGGGTGGGGCCCCCACAATGGGGTTTGTGTCCTTCTGTGAAGAGGAAGAAAGGCCAGAACATATGCACACACACCCCACCTTATGAAGATATAATGAAAACGTGGCAATAGGCAAGCTAGAAAGAGGGCTGTCACCAGAAACTGAATCCTCTTGGACTTTTGACCTTGGACTTCTCAGTCTCCAGAATTGTGAGAAAATAAATTTTTGTTGTATAAACTATGACATCTGTGGTATTTTGTTGTGGTTGCCGAGGATGACTAATAAAGATGGGAAAGGGGAAATTTAGAGAAATTCATATTGTAAATATATAATTACATATATTATATTATAAATATGTAATATGTAGTGTGTAAATATGAATTATAAGCCATATTCATAAACATGGTTTAGACAACCATATTTACAATTATGTCCAAGTTCATATCTTAATAAAATGTGTTCATTTCTCAATATGTTTTCCTCATCATGTTACTCTAATCCCATGATAGTGTCCATTTTTTAAAAAGAGTTTATTTATTCATTTGACACAGAGGGAGAGAGATCACAAGCAAGCAGAGGCAGGCAGAGAGAGTGGGGGAAGCAGGCTTCCTGCTGAGCAGAGAGCCGAATGTGGGGCTCAATCCCAGGACCCTGAGACCAAGACCCTAGACCAAGACCCGAGCCAAAGGCAGAAGCTTAACTCACTGGGCCACCCAGGTGCCCTGATAGTCTCCATTTTTGTATTCTAATACATTGCTTAACATTTTCACCTGAGAATCCCACTTGTACCTCTTTGTGTTCAAAATGAGTATAGGAATACCCTATTTTCTTTTTACAGACATATCTGTTTTCTAGAATCCATGAAAGATTATTTTATTGTAGAAAAATGACCAACTTCTCTATATTCCCACTGAAGTTTTAAGAAGAACAAATGGAATTACACTGTAACAAGATATGTTTAGGTAGATAAGAGTAAAGTTGTTAAAGCACCAGAGGATAAAGTTTGGAAGGGGAGTATTTATTTCCAATAAAAATGGAAATCTCTATAATTAGGATACATGAAGGCTTTCAAATAATTTCATTGAAACCTACCTACAGGGTGAGGAAGACTGAAGATGAGTATTTACTCATCCCAAATAAGTAGTGATATGACAACACCTCTTGTCACTCATGCTTAAAGAAAATCTTTTATGAATTAATATAATCTCATTTTCATGAATATTTGATTTCTAATAAAAAGTTATTTTTTAAAAGATTTTATTTATTTGAGAAACAGAATGAGAGAGAACATAAGGGCAGAGGAGGGACGGAGGAGAGGGAGAAGCAGACTCCCTGCTGAGCATGACCTGAGCGGAAGACAGATGCTTCACCAACTGAGCCACCCAGCTGACCCTAAAGAGTTAATTTTACAGAAAACCAATCATTCTGTTAGTACTTTGGAAGTGCATTTTTTAAAACACTTCAGCGTTTTCTCCACTTTTTCTCTTAATAAATAGGAAACCACACGATGATAAGTATGACATAGCCTGCATGGGCAGCAGAGTAGAGATATTTGTTGTCACATCATTTCTTCTGGTTTTTCTCTTACCATACATTTTGGCAATTCATTCATGACTCCCCAATTTATCCACAGCAAGCTTTAGTCTTTTATAGGTTTTAGTCTTACAGCCAAAAGAATTTTTTTTTTTCCTTTGGCATCTATGAGAACTAACAGGGTAATAATAGCAATAATAACAGCATTAGTAACTAATATTTGTTTAGGAGTCCTATAATGCAGACACTAAGGATAATTTCATTTTTTTATTACAATGGTTCCATTATCTAAGTTTATATGGCCAGTATGTGGACGAGAAGGCATTTGTATTCAGGACTACTTTACTCAGAGCCTGCATGTTTAGCCACTTTGCTCAGTTGCTTCTTGAGTACCCATCAATTCCAGCATAAAAGTTCCACAGTCTGTGGTTTAGAAAAACCAGAAAATATACCACCTGATACTGTATACAGAATAAAGACACAAACTTCTGGAAGTAAGATAAACCTCTCTAGCAGCAATGGATACTTCCCTACATCAGTTTAAATTTATATGGATATTATGACCAGGTTCAGATTGAAATTTAAGTTACTCCATTATTTTATAGATTAGGAAACCCATCTGGAATTCTTCAAGAACTAAAATTCTGGAAGATACCCCATTATCATTTTACTTTCCGTAAGCATATAAATCAGATATATAATGAAAGTGTCTTCTTAATTGACTTTAAACCTAGACATGCAAATGTATGTAAATTATAGTTATATGCTCATAAACATGTCCCAGTGCCTGCTCAGTTTACCAACTTTTTGAATATGCACACTCCTTTAATTTTTTTTTAATCCTTCAAAGACACACAACATTGGAGCATTAAATTTTAGATAAAGCAGTTGGATAAATTTTGCATTCAACAGATGCACACTTAAGATATTAAAGTTTTGCTCATTAACTAGTTCAATAAGCACCTGAATTAGATCATCTGCAACCACTTAGAATTTTCTTTTCTTGAACTACTTAAAATGACCTGAATATAAATCATTGAATTTTAATTTAAATGGGGGATTTTGGTGAAGATAATCTACAGCATTGTGCAGACACCTTATCAGTAATTTTTTGCTTATTTGCATATTACAGTTCTGGATGAAAAAGAAAGAAATGTACTCATCAGTGAGTTCAGATATGTACTCATAGTGGTTAGGAGGGCCTAAGGGCCAGAATTTATCAGGACTTTTCACATCTGTGATGAAATCTTGCAAGTTGTTATTCATCAGAATTTCTACTTTAGGTGAACCTGTAACTTGGAACAGGTAAGGCCTTTAGTTGGAACCCCATTAGAAAAGGGGGATTAAAGTTAATTTTCCCAAAGCCCCACTCCACCCTAAAATAGGCTGATAGAGGCCATGAGAAACCCAGATTTAAAATCTCTTTAGGGATAAAGGTAATTTTCTATTTTCTCCATAGGAATTCTGTCAAAGATAAAAATGGAAAGAAATCCTCAGTAACCAGAGGTTTACAGAGATAAAAATTCAAAAGTAGGTCTCCTAGAATAATATTTCTTAATCTGTTCTTCAATGTTCCACAACTCTATTTTGGCCAGCAACTCTGTAACTAAGTGAATCAAGGTCTGCCCTTATATTTTATCCATCATTTTTACCTAAATCGAACTTCATTCTGTGACTTCAATACCCCTAAAAGTATGCATCTGCTCTAGACCAGATTTATTCACATAATATGTATATATAATTTCCTTCATGTGTATATGTATAATTTCCTTCTAAACCAGCCATTTTTTTCAGCCCAAGTTCAGAAACATCATAAGTTTACATCTTCCTTCTCAAGCACTCAGGAATGACACAGTGTATTTTGTGGAGCATTAATATTACCACTTTTGAGGGTATAATAATCCCTAAATTTAGTACACAGCAGTTCTTTCCAATCAACTCAATTCAATTCATGTACCACTCTATGGTTCCGGCTTAGGTCATGGTCTCAGGGTCATGAGATGGAGCCCCACATCTGGCTCCCTCCATACTCAGCACAGAGCCTGCTTGTCCCTCCCCTTCTGCTGCCCCTCACGTGCTCCCTCGCTTTCTCAATTAAATAAATAAAATCTTAAAAATAAAAAAGATAAGAAAATTCAATCGGGGGTTTTTCTATTTCCGCACCCTATATTAAGCCAGAAGAACATGGCTCTCATTAGTTTCGCATATTGAGCTTTAGTTTAAGATTATAGTTGAAGAAAGCACAACTCAAGAAAACTTTGAAACATGTATTTAGGTAACAGAGATCCTAGAATTAGACATATATCAAGGGGGTACTTAAATTTGTTCTAAGTTGCCAAGTAAAGCTAGGTTTCAGGGGACAGGTAAATATTATGGAACATCTCCTTATAATATTTATATCTGAGATGAATATAAAATAGGTTTAATTTAAAATTAATGATACATCTAGTATCTACTTGATTTTCTAAAATACACCTTAGAGGTAATAAAAACAAAACAGTAACTATTTTTTAAAGGATAAACTATGTATTCAACTCACCAATAGGACAGACTATTAGACATTTTAAAAAATATAGTGTGACAATTAATACCCTATTTAACTTAACAGGTTTTTTTAAATTTTATTTATTTATTTGACAGAGAGAAATCACAAGTAGGCCGAGAGGCAGGCAGAGAGAGAGGAAGGGAAGCAGGCTCCCTGCTGAGCAGAGAGCCCGATGCGGGGCTCGATCCCAGGACCATGGGGCTCGATCCCAGGACCCTGGGATCATGACCTGAGCCGAAGGCAGAGACTTAACCCACTGAGCCACCCAGGTGCCCCTAACTTAACAGTTTTAAAAAGAGCCATGAATGATTCAATCTATCATGATTTTTCTTCTAAGAAAAGATAAACTTGGTCGCTATCATATTATTTGCTCTACCCTATGAGAAATCTCATCCAGTATCTTGGAATAAATATGTGCCTTTTTAAAAACAATATAATTTTTAATGCTTCTGTCCTTAGAAATAACAAAAAAAGTTACACTGAAGAGGAAATGGTATTTATGAAGAATACATTCTAAACTGATAAATAAGTTATTTTCCAAGCCACATAATTTAAAAAGAACAAAAGGGAAATTAAGATAAATACCTTTCTAGATGAATCAGGCTTACGAATTTAGAACTCAAAGAAAAGGGAAAGGATTATCTCTTTTTCAAATATTCTAGATTCAAGAGAATTTCTATTTTATATAGTCTACATTTTTCTATAACTTTTCCTAATTCCCCCTATTAATTCAAGAACTCAGCATCCCAAATAATAAAACATATTTTTGTTTGGTTCCCCTGCTTACGTTTGAATTGACTATAGTTATAAAGATCTATGAGGAGGAAATGGTTTATGTTACCAAGAGAGACAAGCTCTCCAACAGGATACAGGGACACCTGGGGTTATGAAAACATTATCTCAGCAATCTGAGTTTCTTCTGAAAATTTTTAATATTATGTTTTTAATTTGAGATAATCCAGAAAATCAATTAGGTGACCTGCAGACTGCTGAATATCATAATGTCTGGGTTTGTTTTTATAATTGAGGTAATGCCAAGTAATACTTAATTTTCTCAGGCTGATGAGAAAAAAACAAAGGAAATTTAACACATAAAAGATGTATTTCCTCCCACATCCTAAATGAGTATTAAATGACCTCCACAGTAATTTGGGGGGAAAAGGGAAAAAATTGGAGAATTAAGACATTTGTTAGGTACAAATTAGAATTGGCATGCTGAACTCAAGACAAATAGCAAGCAGAGATTTAATTTCAGCTAAGAATCATGCATCACATCAAATATATATTGTTGCCTTTGTTTTTATAGATTTTGCACTTAATTTCTAAATTTATTTTGATCAAATTGTTTTCTATTTAGAGAATTTTAATTAGTTCTATATTTGTACATATATTTAAAATTTAAAATGAAAATAACCCCTTGTTATGTTTTCGATAGGCCTTAATATTTTTAAGTAAGTGAATAAAGTTAGTAGTGAGGATTTCCAAACTTTTTTTCTTGTTTTAGAGAGGTTCATTCATGAGTCAAGCTTGAAAAACACCATCCTCTCATGCACAACACAGTATTTTAATGTTTATCTTATAACTATAACTATAAGGTGAATTTTCTTCTCTAAGCACATAATGCATAAAAATTAAGTAACACTCAATTATAAGTTAATGTATGGTACTTTGTGATGCATCAAAATGTATGGGAAGCCTTGCCTTGATATTTTGAGATTCTATGCACTTCAGAAGAGCAGCATATTATGTGGATTTAATTTAGCTAATATTTGTTTATTTCAGGTCTCACATTTAGGTCTTTAATCCATTTTGAGTGTATTTTTGTGTATGGTGGAAGAAAATGTTCCAGAAAGTACAACATAGAAAATACAGTCAATATCGTAATAGCACTGTATGGTGACAGAGAATTTCACTTAACAGTGGCAAGCACTGCACAATGTATAAAGTTGTTGAATAACTGTAGGGTACACCTGAAACCAGTAGATCACTGTATATCTACTATACTTAATAAGAATTTTAAAATTTTAAAATTTATTGAATGCTTACTATATGCTAGGTCAGTGGAAATTCAACAGTAAAAATATGTAATTGCCCTATTTTCAACAGGACACACATGTAAGCTGAAACATATGAGAATTTGTTGAGGAATACTATGATCAGAGTAAGTAGAAATCTTATACTCAGGTATCTAAGATCAGATAATAACTGGAAGCTCATGTTTAAGTGCCCCTACATGAGCTTTGATGGGTCACCAAAACTTCCTATAAAAGGTGACATCTTAACTGATTTCTTAAGCATATATATTTCTTATACCAGACAAAAGAAGCTTAAATTGAATGCATGCATTCAAAAGGACTCCTAAGAGAGGAAGTAGACTTCACAGAGATTTAATATGAAATGATTATATACTTTCTAAATATAAACATGATTAATATTTTTTTATATTCTGAAATACTTTCGACCATTATAACTTCAAATATTGCATCATAACCTATTTTTTCCATCTGTACTTTATACTAGACTCCACTGAGCTCAGAGCCTACGGAGTTTGATCTTACAACCCTGAGATCATGACCTGAGCTGAAATCAAGAGTCAGATGCTTAACTCACTAAGTCACCCAGGAAACTCCTCCTCTTTCATATTTCTCATCATTCTATAGATTTATGTGACATATGTAATTGGTTTAGATTTACACTTCAATACATCAGTTTTATCTTTGGCTAGATCTAATTTGCTATCCAATCTGTCAACTATATGTGGGTATTTTTTTCAATACAGTTTTTTTTATTCCTGAGAGTAGATTTGGCTATATTGAAGAAGCTATTTTCAAAAACATATTCTTTATTTATGGCTTTCATGAGTAGTTATTTTAATAACTTTAAATATAATTATTACCTCTGCAAGACTGATCTATCATCTTCAAGTTTTGTGGGAGGGGGAAATTATTTTATCTGTTGTATATGCTCTATTGTTGAATATTTTTCCATATTTGATTTATAATTTTTAAATTTTAAATTCTTTCAGTTAAACTGTCTACTTTTGTGAGTCCTATTATCTTGAGTTGTGACAAATATTCTTACAGGGCAAGTCTGTGTTTACTTTTATTCATATCACTGTGAAAGTCCATAATGTCAATTATATTGAGACCTTAATGTTTCCTTGGAGGTAGGAAAAAATATTAAAAGTTGCCTACAAAAAAATGAGACACATGACAATATCACATTCTTCTCATATCAGCACTTTATGTCAGAATACAGGGGAACATTGTCTGTAAAATTCTGAGGGGAAACTAACATAATATTCTGTGCATGAAAACAAAATAAAAATATACAAAGGCTCAAAGTTTAACACCAGTGACAACCTTCTGAAGAATGTCCTTGAAAACAGAATCCCATAAAAATACATAAAGGAAAAAATATGTAGGCTAAAAAAAAAATTCCATGAAACCAGGAATTCTCACTAAAAAAGAAAATTACTAGACTAAGAATTTTGCAATTCTAGAAAGCTATGTCCAAACTAGAACTGAAATTTGATAGGGTCCAAAAAAGTTTTCAAACAAAAGGATGGGACATAGTTGAAATAATAGTTATTATTGGTAAAGTGAGGAATAGTATTATTAATATAGAAAAGAAGTATATATTTCCTGTCATCAAGAGAAAGAGCCAGTAAGAAATGCCAAGGAAGGAACTGAAGGAAGCTGAAGAGAAGGAAAGCATTTACGAATTACCAGAGAAGCAAGAGAAGATGATGGCCTGAATCAAGAAAGTGGAATATATACCGTGGTTATAAAGAGAAAATTTGAGAGATATTCAAGGGGTAATATCAAAAATCCTGTTGACTGACTGAATTCAGGGGATATGGAGTGACAGGGAAGGAGTTAAGGATGGTCCAGTTTTCCGTTTTAAACAACTAGAGATGATGGGTGCCTGGGTGGCTCAGTCTGTTAAGCACCGGCTTTCCCCTCAGTTCATTATCCTGGGGGTTCCAGCTGGAGCCCCGCGGGGGCTCTCTGCTCACCCGGAGCTTCTCTCTCCCTCTCTCCACCCCACCCTGCTCATGTGCTCGCTCAAATAAATAAATATTTTAAAAACTAAAAAAAAATAAACAACCAGAGATGAAAGCTTCATTTTGAGGTCAAAAATATCAAAAGAGGGTGCCTGGATGGCTCAGTTGGTTGGGCGGCTGCCTTTGGCTCGGGTCCTGATCCCAGAGTGCCAGGGTTGAGTCCCTGCCTCGGGCTCCCGGCTCCCGGCTCCATGGGGAGTCTGCTTCTCCCACTGACCTTCTCCTCTCTCGTGCTCTCTCTCACTGTCTCTCTCTCTCAAATAAATAAATAAAATCTTTTAAAAATATATATAAAAAGAGTAACATATTTGAAGGCAAAAATATAAAGCTGAGATCTGTTGACACACTAGTAATCATTAAAGCCACTTGGCAGCCATGGTAAGCATCTTTCATTGCTCCATCGTCTATTGCTTAAATCAAAAATAACATTCCACAAAGTAAACCCGGGGAGTGGAAAAGTCACCTGCATCTGAGATTTTACAGTGAGTGATCAATGCTCTGTATTTTAGTCCAAAGAAGAGAATAAGTGTGTGTATGTATTAGTATTTCTTCTCTATCATGAGAATTTTTTTAAAGATTATACTACCTCCTTTGTTGTGGCTACCAGAAGAACTAAATTTAATATTCACATATAACATTTTTGTTATCGTTTTAATCCTGCTTCTACAGAAGAGCCTGTTTTTATACATAAATTTCAAAAACCCAATGGCACTTTTTGTAAGAAATGGGTATATATAAAAAGCTTAAACTGTTGGTAGCAAAGGAGAGCAGCATAGAAGAATCTGTTTTTCCAACATGCAAACACTTTTATTCATACAGAAAGATGAATTTCTATTCATTCAGAAAGATGAACTGTTGCTCTAACACAACAATTCATAATCTGACAAAGAAAGCATCTCATCTCTCTTGTTCTTAATCTATTGTTATGAAATTGCCACTCAGAGATGCATATGGTCATTAAGATGGGGGCAAAACAGAAAACAAAGATCTTAAGCTTAGTAAGAAATTTGCTCTTTGGCTCCTCATTTGTTCATGTGGTCCTGATGGAAGTTTTAGCTGACTGTCCAAGCTGTATATATAAATACGGTTTTGGTTACTGTACGTGGCCCACCCTGACTACACTGACTCTTTGTCTTGTCCTGTCCAGATAGAATGCTAGACATGCCTGAACACTGTCCTGTAAGTGGGAGGTTTATTTCTTTTATTTATTTATTTATTTATTTATTTATTTATTTATCTATCTATCTATCCAGCAAAGGGATTTGCTGGATATCTTTCCACACTACAAGAAGTAAGATCAGTTCTAGAATATTTCCTATTTATAGGTCACGTTGCTTTCATACTGATCCATTCAATGTGTCTACTCAAACGGAGGGCCTGTGTCTCTACAAGCAAGGACTTTGAGGTCAGGGCACTGATTTGGATCCTGGATTGGCCACTTGCTGGCTATGAAATTTAAAGAAATTAAGTTGAGCTCTCTGAACACAAGTTTCCTATACCATACAATACAAGGCAGCAATCATAGCCTAATTTGAATCAACTCTCAAACTCAAACCTCTGTTCTTAAATCAGTACCAGGGTACCAGGAACTATAATTTATTGATTGATCTTTTTTTGTCTTTGCCGAGGTAGGGTCTGGTACATTTATTTATTTGTGGTAAATCACCGGGTACTGCCTCATTTACCTCCCTACCTCTATCGTAAGTGTATTTTTATTAAAATGAAATTTTTTCTTTAGTGGATTTCAGCTTTGAGGCTAAGTGATTTTAAATGAACCATCCCAAATTATGCATAATCATGTTTTTCTTATAGCTTTACTTCTACAATGAGCTTTGGAAAGCTTATGTAAGAGCAATCTAATATTTTGGCCTTTACTTGTCAGTGTTTAATGTCCATGTTATATAGTGTAACATAACTTAGTAAGATTAATTTCTTGTTGGCCTGCATAGTGTCTCTAAATTCAATTCAAAAAAGAACATTGAGGGCATTTAGAGCAATCGAGTAAGTGCTAAAAAGATGTACGATTTCATGGTGAATATACTGTATAACTTTTATGAGATTTGTACATGTGTGTAAATGCAGTGTTTATAAAGCCCCAGTACTTAATTGAAGTTGATATTTGCATGATTTAAGAGTGTGTGTGTGTGTGTGTGCGCACACACACACACTGTATATTTATATATACACATAAATAAAGTCCTCACAACAATCCTGTTTATCATAAGTAAAATTAGGAAATAGAAGTTTCAAGAGTCCAATTTTGCAGCAAAAACATGGAGAAGCCAGGATCTAACCTCAGGCACTGTATTTTCAATTTTAATGCTATTTCTAAGGTAATTTATAAACTGCTTTTAACTCATGTTATTCTTAAATATAAATTTTATATTATTATTTTGATTTTAAGACTAAGAGACTGTAATTCAAATAAGCTAAACTACCAGTAGAAGTCACGTATTTACTTCACAAGTAGAAGCCAGACAGAAGCTTAGACTTTCCAAATTTCCAAATAAGAGCTTACTTTCCCTGACAAAAATACAAAAGGTATTTTTTGCAATTGTTCTGAAACAAAGATACCTTCTTTATGTGACTATCCTCAAATAGTTTAGGAGATTGACATTCATATTTAATAATATCCCAGGATAGTTAGGTCTTTCAATTCTACATTGTCAACAAATTGCCCATTTTTATTGTGGCTTCACTTTAGTTTTATGAGCTGAAGACAGAAATCTTACAGAATATGCTGGGAATAGAAATCTCTGAACACAAATAAAAATCAAAACAAAAAGAAAAAATGCAAAACACAAAAAATAATCACAAACACGAAACAAAAAGATCCCTACTTTTCTTATTTTCATTATAGATCTCTATACCTTACTGTGGATTTATTACTACATTATACGTTTTTAAAAGCCAGCAAGAGCAAGAGAAAATTTATTGCTTAAGTTGCTGGTTATATGCAAATTCAAATCCAGGCACTAACACATAAATTTTTTCTTCAGGTTTGGCTGATGTTTTTTTACAGAAACAACAAACAACTCAAGAGAGCTATTCCTGACTCTTCAGGTTTGTTTGTGTTAAAGATTTTATTTATCTATTAAACAGAGAGAGAGAGAGAGAGAGAGAACATAAGCAGGAGAAGGAGCAGGCAGAGGGAGAGGGAAAGTCAGGCTCCCCATTGCACAAGGAGCCAATGCAGAACTCTACCATTTACACTTTTAAGTACCGATATGGCCTTTTCCCTAAGCGTTTTAGCTACCTTCTAAACATGATCATCTTTAATTCAGGATAAACACCATCTATTTCTCTCATTCTCAGGAACTAAATTTTATTGTGTCAGAAGGTCTTATGCCCTTGTATATAATATGGGAAATTTCATTCTAAAATTCAGTAGTAAAAGAAATGGAACAAATCTCTTATTTCCCTCCCATTCTCCCCAATCTTCTCCTCCCAATGAATGTCTCTTAGCCATACAAACCAAGGTAGACTTACAGGCCATGAGTTTGCAATGATTAGGATATCCATACATACTTCCAACATCCAGTCAACCAGCAGAACAACAATTAAACTGAATAAAATTAAAATTCACCTTATCAAGCTAAGTGGTGTGAAAGAGCAACTGATCCAGAGACAGAAAACTAGAATTCGAGCTCTCGCATTCTCTCCATCCCCATGTTCTAAGCCCACTATACCTTCTCTTGTCTATTAACAGACTAAGAGGTCCATTCTTTTTAGGTGAAGACTGTCTTTTTCATTGTACTGATTGTTGAAACAAGTTATTTCTTCTGCCTATTCTGCTCACTGCTAAGTTAAATGTAAGGTAAAGGGGCTTACAAGCACAGTGCCTGATTATAGTTATATTTCATTTGGCTTCTTTTATGAAGCATTTGTTTTTCTTTTAATTTCTTTAGGATTTTTGTCATTTGAAATCTTCTAAAGTTGGAGGTTTTTTTTTTTTTTTTTTTTTTTTTTTTTTTTTTTGACAGAGAGAGATCACAAGTAGGCAGAGAGGCAGGCGGGGTGGGGGGGGAAGCAGGCTCCCTGCTGAGCAGAGAGCCCGATGTGGGACTCGATCCCAGCACCCTGAGATCATGACCCGAGCCGAAGGCAATGGCTTAACCCACTGAGCCACCCAGGTGCCCCAAGTTGGAGGGTTTTTATGGCACATTCTATTACAGCTTATATTTGATATTACATCTTACGAAACATGGTTTCATAAAGATACCCTTTAAAAACTAAATAAGATGTAATTGGATGTTTTTACCTATAGACCAGAGTGAAATTGAGAAGGACAAAAAAGTGGAATTGGTAATTTATGTTACAATGAATAGAAAAAATATTTCAACACATCCTTGTTAAGATAGCCTCACAAATACAGGACTGAGTCTATAAATCCATTTTTTTTTTTTTTTAAGGCAAAGGTAAATGAGAGTTCAAATGTGAGTGGAAATTGAGACAACCTTGACCCAACTCTCCTAGACAAGTATAATTAGTTGATTTAAAACATAGGGTAATTTTGTCACCGATCCCTGCAGTAATCAGATTTCTCTTCATAAGGTCATAAAAAGACCTTCCTGTTTCTTGATGGTAGCACTTTCTTTTCCATTGGGATACTGAAGGGTCTTATAGAAACTGTCAAAACAAGGGTGCCTTGGTGGCTCAGTTGCTTAAGTATCTGCCTACAGCTCAGGTCATGATACCAGGGGCCTGGGATGGAGCCTCACATCTGGTTTTCTGCTCAGCAGGGAGCCTGCTTCTCCTTTCCCCTCTCCCTCTGCCTAAGGCTCCTCCTGCTTGTGCTCTCTCTTTCTCTGTCAAATAATTAAATAAAAATCTCAGAAAAAACTGTCAGTATAGAGAAGATAGCTTTGAGGAGAACTACACAACCACAAACCAGCTAATTTTGATGGACAAAGAACCCTATTCTGTTAAGTAGAGAGATAATGAATGATAATCAAGGCTGATTAGGTACAGAGATAATAATACAGTGCCTTGAAGAGTCTTGTCTTGGTCTTTGCCAAGTCTATGGGAACAAGTCACTGATTTCAATGTTTGGCCTATAATTACTGGCTGTTTTTGCTTCAGAGACTGCGTTTTACCTAGACAACTCAAGGATAAAAAGAACAATTAATGAGGGAATCATATTATAAGTAATCCAGGCAGGAGAAATGAGCAAGACAAATCTGTTTTTAATTTATGCCCATAGCCAAAATTCTAACAGAGGAAAGTTCACAAATGTGATTCAAAGACATTAGCAATTAGCTATGATGTTGATAGTTCCACAGGCAAAGAACTCATGTGTTCAGAGTGCCTTTCATTGTAACAGACCTTTTCGTAGATTGCCAGAAAAATCTCACTAACTTGAATGAATTGAATGCTTTCAAACAGGGATCAAAATTAAACCGAAACCTGAACAAAATTCAACCAACACATTTATGGGTGAAGCCTTTTAATAACCAAGTAACCACGTAGAAAATTCATAGTAAAATTTAGGGAGTTCTTTCTTATTTAAAGTTTATAAAAAAGATTCTTCCCCTCATTTCCTGTTAATATGTAATTTTATGATCAGGGCAGTAGAATCCAAAATGATTCCTTCTGTGGAAAGAGAAGTATAATACCTAAGAATATGCCAAACCTCTTGCTCTAATCAAAACAAAATGGTTAATTGTGAAGAATATTCTCCAATCTAAGGGCAGACAGAGATCAATCACATGACCTAGACAGGTACTTGAGAGGAAATTTGTCAATAAATAAATAAATAAATAAATAGACTAGAGAAATGAGCATAGGAGAAGATTTATCTCGATTATTTGGGGCCAGAAATTTAAAAAAATACAGTGATAGTTCAATCACTGTGACAATTGTGACTTGTCCCTGTGTCATATATGCCCCATACTCCAAAGATGACATTGAAGAAAGGTATTATACTATCTCAAAAAGAACTTGTCTCTTTTATTAAAGCTAAAGTAGTCCAGTCAAATTTACCAAACAATAATTTTAAAGCATAGTTATCTGTTTCAATAAATGGTGCCGGAACAACTGAATATTCATAGGCCCAAAAAAAAAACCTAAACAAACAAAATAAAACACACACATACACAAACACACCCCACATACAGCCAAAACAGAACAAAAATACCTTGACATAAGCAGCACAACTTATACAATAATTAAGTCAAAATGAATATGGACTTAAATGTAAAATATAAAGTATAGATCTCTGGAGGCAGTGGAGGGGGACATAGGAGAAAATCTTTAGGATTTAGTGTTAGGCAAAGAGTTCTTTGATACTGAAAGGAAAATCCATAAAAAGAACTGACAAAATGACCCTAATCGAAATTTAAAACTTTTGCTCTGTGAAAGTATGCATAAAGATGAAAAAACCAGCTACAGACTGAAATATATTTATGAACCACATATCTGACAAAAAGACTAGTATCTAAAGTATATATGAAAGTCTCTCAAAGCTCAACATTTAAAAAAAATCTTATTAAAAATTTGGAAAAAGATTTGAACAGACATTTCACTAAAGAGGACACACAGAAGGCAAATAAACTCAATAAAAGATGTGGCATATCATTAACCGATAGGAAAATGCAAATTAAAACTACACTGAAATATCCCTATACACTTATCAGAATAACTAAAATCAAAAATGGTGACAACACCAGGTGCTATCAAAGTTTTATGGAAACTCACATATTGCTGGTTGAAATGTGAAATCATACAGCCACTCTGGAAAACTGTTTGCCATTTCTTATATAATTAAATATTCAGTTACCATATAAACCAGGTAAGTGAAAATTTATGTTCACACAAAATCCTATACACCCATGTGCATAGTGGCTTTATACTCAATAGCCAAAAATTAACAACTCAAATTCCCTGAACAAATGAATGGTTAAACAAGCTGTGGTACATCCATACCATGGAATACCACTCAGCAATTCCTGATATACCCAACAACGTGAATAAATATCAAGGAATTTTGCTGAGTGAATCATAAGATTATCTATTGTATTGTTATATTTGTATAATATTTTGAAAATGGAAAAATTTTAGAAATTGAAGAAAGATTAGTGATTGCCAGGACTTAGAGATGGAGTAGGTAAGTAGAGTGATGGACATGCTTACTAAAGGGCAACATGCAAGATCCTTTTGCTGTGAACTGAATGTTGATGTTCCTCCCTCAAATTCACATGTTGAAACCTACTCCCCAATATAATAGTACTTGGAGATGAGGCTTTGGGGAGGTAATGAGGTTTGGGTGAATCATAGTGGTAGAGCCCCTGATGGTGCTGGTGCCCTTAGAAGGGGATGAGAGCCCACAGCTCACACTCTTTTTGCGATGTGAGAACAAAGAAGAAGATAGCCATCTGTGAAAAGGGAAGTAGTCTCATACCAGACCTAATCTGTGGGCACCTTATCTTGGACTTTCCTGCCTCCAGAATTGTGAGAAATACACGTATTGAAGTCAGCCAGTCTCTACTATTCTGTTAGAGCAGACTCAACTGACCAAAATAGTTACAGTGTTGAAATTGTTCAGTTCTTGGCTGTGAACCTACGTAGGTGAATAAAGTTGTATAGACTTTAATACATATGCACACATACACACACACACACATGAATACAGTAAAACTGAATAAGATCAGTGAATTGTATTAATAGCAATATCCTGGTAGTGTTTACTATAATTTTCTAAAATGTTTTCATTGGGGAAACTGGGTTAAGTGTAGAAGGAAT
Source organism: Mustela nigripes (assembly GCF_022355385.1). Classification (NCBI taxonomy): domain Eukaryota; kingdom Metazoa; phylum Chordata; class Mammalia; order Carnivora; family Mustelidae; genus Mustela; species Mustela nigripes. The sequence goes on along the minus strand of NC_081557.1, from coordinate 260,215,510 downwards.
TTCCCTGTATTTTCTTTTTTTTAAAGATTTTATTTATTTATTTTACAGACAGAGATCTCAAGTAGGCACAGAGGCAGGCAGAGAGAGAGGAGGAAGCTGGCTCCCTGCTGAGCAGAGAACTTGATGCTGGGCTCGATCCCAGAACCCTGAGATCATGACCTGAGCCGAAGGGAGAGGCATTAACCCACTGAGCCACCCAGGCGCCCCAGTACCCCTGTATTTTCTTAAAAGTGCATGTGAGTCTACATTTTTTTTTCAATAAAAAGTTTGATTACAGAGATTTAGTCAGGATCAAGAATTTATATTGGAGTCAAATTACTGGAGACAATTCCTGGTTCTAATTTTTACTATTACTTTGACCTTTGATATCTTTTTGGTAAAATGGCTGGTAACATTACCAATATCATTATACTGTTAGAATTAAATGATATGATTCATACAAAAACCAAGCGTATTAGATGATGCACTAAATAAATATGTTCTATGCTTACTATAATTATTGTCTCATTATATATAAAGTATTCTTTGAAGTGGGAAGATAGATTTTAAGCTTGAAACCAAATTTTGAGCCACACCTATTGCAGAATCTTCTGGGGTGCAAAAGATTGCAGAATCTTTTGGGAGTGCAACTTTACTGAATATTAAAAGTCTTATCAGATAGAGTTCATGACTGTTAACTTACATTTTTCCCTCTGCTTCAAAAATCAGTCTCTATGGAGGTGTTTTGAGAAACTTCAGAGAAAACAGTACAGAAAATCAACTGTATCTATCTCTACCCCCCCACACAATACCTTAAAGCCACTAATTATCCCTTCTCTTAAATTTTTCCACAACTGCAGTTTAATAATGAGCACAAGGGATAAAATGTGTTATGTGTTATATACACATCTGACGTAGATTCACAACTACTTTATTTATAATTTATCTTCAAAGCACATTTTTCTATCAGTATAAACTTCTATAAGATTTAAGTCATTTTTCATCAAGTTGATTTCCTAAGAAGTGTCATTTTAAGGTTTCTCAATAAATTGAATTGTGAAAAATAACATTTCTCTTTCATGATTTCATTTCCTTACTATAAATATTCCTATGAGAAATCACATTTTACAACCATGGAAAATAATCAAATTTACATATATGATATTCAGTATTTAGTGAGAAAGCACCTTTTAAGTAGGAAAAAAAAAGACCTCAATGTTGCTGTTCAATGAATTTTAAAACTGAAAATATAAGTGGAAAGTGATAATCACCATTATGGGGACATCAAACACCAGCTAGGTACTGTAACACACCAGCCGCCCTAGGCTATTATGGAGGTCTCAGTCTTAAATCTGTGAAATCTTTGTCATTTCCATGATATCATATAAAGATTTTGACATCTTGTGGAAAGTAATAGGAAAATCTAAAAGATTCAGAATTTATTCAAAAATAACAGAATTACCAAAAAGACAAATGCTTCCAAATGAATTTTAAGATCAGAGATAAAAGGCATCCAAATTGGCAAGGAGGAAGTCAAATGTTAACTATTTGAAGACAATTTAATATTCTATGCTGAAAACACAAAAGACTCCATCCCAAAATTGCTAGAACTGATATGTAAATTCAGCAAAGTTGCAGGATACAAAATCAACATATAGAAATCTGTTGCATTTCTCCTTACCAATAATGAAGATGAAAGAAAAATCAAGGAATTAATCCCATTTACAACTGCACCAAGACCCATAAGATATCTACAAATAAACCTAACCAAAGAGATAAAAGATAAGTATACTGAAAACTATAGAACACTTATGAGAGAAATGGAAGAGGACACAAAGAAATAGGAAAACTTCCTACGTTCATGAATTGGAAGAACAACATTGTTAAAATGACTATATTACCCAAAGCAATCTACACATTCAATGCAATCCCTATCAAAATAACACCAGCATTTTTCATAGAACTAGAACAAACAATCCTGAAGTTTGTGTAGAACCAGAAAAGACACCAAATACTAAAAAAAAAAAAAAAAAAAAAGTTGGAAAAAAAAAAAAAGGAAAGAAAGCAAGAGACATTACAATCCCAGATTTCAAGCTGTATTGCAATGCTGCTGCCCCTCAGAACAATTTGTTTCTTAAACTGTAACCCCTAGAGGATTTTACTAGTTCCCAAGCACACGTAGATTTGGCCTTAAGAAATACATATGCTGGCAACAGGTCTTTGGGGAGAAGGACGATGTACGACCGTGAAGCCAAGCACCCGGGAACGCCCGGTCAGCTCAGGGTGGAATGAAAACCGCCTGCTTCCCTTATCTGTTATCGCTCCTTTCTTTTCCCAGAAGCGCAGGTCATTAGTTAGATGAGCCCTTTGAATGTGCTTGGTTAACTACTAACTTTATACTCCTCCTTGCTTGCCTGCAAGACGTGACTAACGTTTGACCTTCGTCGATCCTTCTGTTGGCTATTGTTTTCTATCCAATAAAAGTGAGACTGTGGAGTTGCTGGTGGCAGCCGTCCTTTTCGACTGTTGTCCCCTGCTCCCAGTCTCTGGCAGCTGACTTGTCTGTGCCTAATTCTTCTCTCGTCGCCGACTGGAAGCGGCATTGCAAAGCTGTAGTCATGAACAGAATGTGATACTGGCAGAAAAACAGACACATAGATCAATAGAACAAAATGAAGAACCCTGAAGTGGACCCATAAATCTATGGCTAACTAATCTTTGACTAGGCAGGAAAGAAGATCCAATGGAAAAGACAGTCTCCTAGACAGTGGCATGGAGAAGAATGAAACTGTTCCACTTTCTTACACCATACCCAAAAATAAATTCAAAATGAATGAAAGTCTAAATATGAGACAGAAGAAAATAAGAAGCAACCTCTTTGACATAGTTGTAGCAATTTCGTACTAGGTATATCTCCAGAGACAAGGTAAACAAACGCAAAAACAAACTATTGTTATTGTTATTGTTTGTTTTTCAAAATAAAAAGCTTCTACATAACAAAGGAAACAATCGATGAAACTTAAAGGCAACCTGCAGAATGGGAGAAGATATTTGCAAATGACACATCTGATAAAGTGTTAGTATCCAAAATCTATAAGGAACTTATTAAACTCAACAGCCAAAGAACAAATAATCAGGTTAAGAAATGGGCAGAAGACATGAACAGATATTTTCCCAAAGAAGACAGATAGCTAGCAGACACACGCAAAAAGATGCTTAATATTACTGATCAGCAGGGAAATACAAATCAAAACTACAGAGAGGTACCACCTCACACCTATCAAAAATGGCTAAAATTAACAACACAGGAAAAAACAGATGTTGGCAAGTATGTGGAAGAAGGGGAACACTCTTATACTGTTGGCAAGAATGCAAACTGGTATGGCCACTCTATATGGAGTTCCTCAAAAAGTAAAAAATAGAATGACCTTGGGATTCCTGGGTGGCTCAGTCAGTTGGGCATCTGCCTTCAGCTCAGGACATGATCCCAGAGTCCTGGGATTGAGCCCTGCATTGGACTCCCGGCTCAGTGAAGAATCTGCTTCCTTTCCCTCTGCTGCTCCCCCTGCTTGCTTGTTCTCTCTCACTCTCTTAAGTAAAAAAAAAAAATCTTGAGAAAAAAAAAAACAGAACTACCCTATGACTCAGCAACTGCACTAGATATTTATGCAAAGGACACAAAAATACTGAGGAAAAGGGATACGTGCACCCCAATGGCTATAGGAGCATTACCAGCAGCCAAATTACGGAAAGAGCCCAAATGTCCGTCAACTAATGAATGGATAAAGAAGAGGTACACAATGGATTATTATGGTATGTGCACAATGGATTATTACTCAGCCATCAGGAAGAATAAAATTTTGCCATTTGCAATGATGAGGATGGAGCCAAAGTGTATTAGGCTAAGTGAAGTAAGTCAGTTAGAGGAAAACAATTCCATATGCTGTTACTCATAGGTGGAACTTAAGAAATGAAACAAATATACATGGGGGACAGAGAGAGGCAAGCCAGAAAACAGACTCTTTTCTATACGGGGTTGCTGGAGGGGAGGGTGGACTAACACCATATGTTAACTAACTGGAATCTGGAAAAAAAAAAAAACAACCTTGTAATAAAAATTAAAAAAATAAAAATCAGCAGTCAAAATATCTTAATCAAAAAGTATAAGATATTTCCTTCCTTTATCTTCACTATCACTCGTTTATCTAGTCCCAGTACTTGAAAAAGGAATGGAGTTAAACAAACAAATGAATGGATAAGACTTCATGCAGAAATTTAATCAAGGGAATTTTATTTTTTGGTACATTATTGCTCATTTAAAATGTAGTGTATAAAATGAACCTTGAGGAAACATATCCAACAGATCTACCTATGAAAAGACAGAAAAACCAAACTGCAATGGCAATATATTATAAAATCAAGGTACAAAAATCATGCGTTTCTATTCATTGACAATGATTATCTAAATAAATGAAAGAAGGAAGTAATCCTATTAACAATAGCATCAAAAATAGTAAAATACTTAGGAATAAATTTAATTAAGTAGAAGATCTCTACAATAAAAACTACAAAACTTTGCTGAAAGTAATTAAAGATGACACAAATTGATAGATAGCTCATGTTCATGGAAAGAAAAAAATTAATATTGTTAGAATGGCCATACAATCCATAACAATCGACAGAAATTAAATGTTTTCCTATTAACCTGCATGATCATTTAATCAAAGTAACTGAAAAAGTTTAAGTATAAAGTTAAATCACCTGAAATTTTTGCTTTCAAATAAAAATACTTGCCTTTAATAAATTTTCAAATTGATACTGCCAATTTGAAGATTAAAATATTTGTCATAGCAGCTTAAATTTCAAATGGACTAGTTGCCTCATGAAAGACTGCAAAACCTGTGTTACAAATCAGGTTGAGTATAATTTTTGGCATTTTTCTGAATTGTCACTGGTCTACCTTTTTTATTTTCCCTTCTACTCTTTCCAAAAAAGAGTAGCTTTTCTTTATCTACGCAGGTTATCTTTACTTTTCAGAGTAAGAGTTGATCAAAAGATAAAATTAAAGATAAAAGAGTACATTACTTAGAGACAAAGCTTCTGCTTGTTTTTTTTTTTTTCCTTCTTTTTTTTTGGAGTATCATTAATGGACTTTATTTTCATGTATCAAATTAGGATTTCATTGTTCATTAATTAGAAGTCCATAATGAGACAAGAATTTACATTCTTTTATCTATTAACATGAAAAAAATGCTTTCAAAAGACAACTTATGGTAGATCTATCTTGGTTGAAGAAATCCTGGAGTTTGTAAATAAAACAAACTTTCTTAGGTGTATGAAAAAATTAGGAATTTCATGTTCTGTGCTCTATTAGATTTTTAGGGAAAACTATTTTTCCTTATTCTTTCATTATATTTCCAAAAGCTTATGTACTACTAGATTGGATTCTATACAGTACTTTATAGGCAGATTTTGTTATTCTTCTAGGATTAAGAAACATACACAGAATTACATCAAAATATGAATATACATAAGTCACTCACACACATTCATTAATAATGAAGATTAATTCAGGTCACACACATCTGACCTGTTCTTCAGAGATCATAAATGGGAAAGAATTGCCCAGCTGAGATTGATCCCAGGAGAGGAATATAGTTGGTAACTAGAAGAAAATTTATTACCCTCTTCGATCACACTTAAGGAAAGAAACTCATCAACCGCAAAAAGTAAACATCACTTAACCAGCTCTGAAATATTAACTGACCAGAGAATGTGCTAGCTAGCAATTTTTCCCCTAAGTAATAAATATAAAATATTCCTAGGAAAACTTCCTGGGTGGGGGTCAGCATAGAATGAAGTTGTCATGCACATAAGAACAACAACAATTCCACTGCATATTCATTAAATAGCTATAATTTTGTTTTCTCAGGAGACTTAGTAATCCTAGCCAAACTATGATTTGGTAAAATAATTTCTCTTCTCAAAGATTCTCCTCCTTTAATTTTAACTATAGAAAAATCCATTATTGGAATCACTAATGAATATTCATTAATATTAATGAAATATATTGTGCTCGCTTCAGCAGCACATATAATAGTATTAATGAAATATATTAGATTTATATTTTTATTGATTTGCAGTTATGCTTAATATATTATAGATCTTCCTGACATGCTAATGAAGTCCAAGGTTTCTTTTTTCTATATGGGGTTTTAAATGTTTAATAAACTGCAAACCCATCATGCATTTTTCTGTTTCTAGATTTGATGTCCTATACAGAAAAGCCTTCTCTGTCTTGACTATATAAAAATATACACTGATGTTTCTTCTAGTAAATCTAGGTTTCCAATTTTGATTTGTCATTTTTCTTTTCCCATCTGAAACTTTTTTTCATATAAGGAATAACCAACCTTTACTGGTTTTCTTTTCTTTTTTTTATTAACATACAATATATTATTTGCTTCAGGAATACAGGTCTGTGAATCAGTCTTACACAATTCACAGCACTCACCATAGCACATACCTTCCCTAATGTCCATAACCCAGCCACCCTATCCCTTCCCCCCTAGCCCCAGCAGCCCTCAGTTTGTTTCCTGAGATTAAGAGTCTCTTAGGCTTTTCTCCCTCCCCAGTCCCTTTTCCCTCCCTACCCCCCATGACCCCTTGCCTTGCCTCTCAAATTCCTTATATCAGAGAGATCATATGATAGTTGCCTTATTCTGATTGACTTATTTGGCTTAGCATAATACCCTCTAGTTCCATCCACATTATTGCAAATGGCAATATTTCATTTTTTGCTGGCTCCATAGTATTCCATTGTACATACATACATCTTCTTTATCCATTCATCTGTCGATGGACATCTAAGTTCTTTCCATATTTTGGCTATTGTGGACATTGCTACTATAAACATTCGGGTGCATGCACCCGTTTGGATCACTACATTTATATCTTTGGAGTAAATACCCAGTAGGGCAATTGCTGGGTCATAGGGTAGCTCTATTTTCAACTTTTTGAGAAACCTCCATACTGTTTTCCAGAGTAGCTGCACCAGCTTGCACTCCCACCAACAGTGTAGGAGGGTCCCCCTTTCTCCACATACTCACCAAAATGTGTTGTTTCCTGACTTGTTAATTTTAGCCATTCTGATGTGTGAGGTGATATCTCATTGTGGTTTTGATCTGTATTTCCCTGATGCTGAGTTATGTTGAGCACATATTCATGTGTGCTAGCCATTTGGATGTCTTCTTTGCAGAAATGTCTGTTCATGTCTTCTGCCTATTTCTTTTTTTTTTTTAAGTTTTTATTTATTTATTTGACAGGGAGAGACACAGTGAGAGAGGGAACACAAGCAGGGGTAGTAGAAAAGGGAGAAACCAGGCTTCCCGCTGAGTATGGAGCCTGATGTGGAGTTCAATCCCAGGACCCTGGGATTATGACCTGAGTCGAAGGCAGGTGTTTAACAACTGAGCCACACAGGCACCGCCTCCCCATTTCTTGTTTGGATTATTTGTTCTTTGGGTATTTAAAATACTGGTTTTCTTTTGTAGACTACTTGTGAATAGCATTTCTGAAGTCATGAAACTCCATGGGTACACAAGACATTCTTCACAAGGACCAGTTAGGAATAAAATAACTAAATTGAAATTTGAGCAACTGTCTATATTGTCAATTTGAGTAAAGCCAAGTATATTGTCAATTAAAAAAGACTGAGAATTTTAATAAAGCCAGAGTTGTTACAATATAACACTTACAATGTTCAGAATGCAATCCAAAATGACTTGACAACCAAAAGAGCAGAAAAGGAGTGCCTGTAAAGAAGAACCAAATATAAATTATATGAATAAAAGTATAATATTTTGACATGAGGAGTCAAGATGGTGGAGAAGTAGCAGGCTAAGATGAAAAGAGGTAGCAGGAGATCAGCTAGATAGCTTATGTAATCATTGCAAACAACTTCAAATCCAATGGGAGATTGAAGAGAAGAGGAGCAACAATTCTAGAAACAGAAAATCAATCACTTTCTGAAAGCACGTTTTCCTGGGGTCTTTGCCACCCTTTTAACATTTTATTTGCTCCTTTATATATTCTTATCTGGACAAAATGACAAGGCAGAAAAACTCACCACAACAACAACAACAAAAAAAAAAAAAACCAAAAAAACAAGAGTCAATACCAAAGACTAGGGACCTAATCAATACGGACATTGTAATATGACAGATCTAGAGTTCAGAATGATGATTCTGAAGGTTCCAGCTGGGCTCGAAAAAGGCATGGAAGATATTAGAGAAACCCTCTCTGGAGAGATAAAAGCCCTTTCTGGAGAAATAAAAGAACTAAAATCTAACCAAGTTGAAATCAAAAAAGCTATTAATGAAGTGCAATAAAAAATGGAAACTCTTACTGCTACGATAAATGAGACAGAAGAAAGAATTAGTGACATAGAAGACCAAATGACAGAGAATAAAGAAGCTGAACAAAAGAGAGACAAACAAATATTGGACTGTGAGGAGAAAATTCGAGAGATAAGTGACACCGTAAGACAACACAACATTAGAATAATTGGGATTCCAGAAGAAGAAGAAAGAGAGGGACAGAAGATATATTGGACAGAATTATTGTAGAGAATTTCCCTAATATGGCAAAGAGAACAAACATCAAAATCCAGGAGATGCAAAGAACACCCCTCAAAATCAATAAAAATAGGTCCATACCCCATCACCTAACAGTAAAATTTACATCCTGATAGCAGCCCGGGAAAAGATGTCTGTAACATACAGGGTAAAAACATCATATTTGCAGCATACTTATCCACAGAGACCTGGCAGGCCAGAAAGAAATGGCGTGATATATTCAGAGCACTAAACAAGAAAAACATGCAGCCAAGAATACTATATCCAGTTAGGCTATCATTGAAAATAGAAGGAGAGATTAAAAGTTTCCAGGACAAACAAAAACTGAAAGAATTTGCAAACACCAAACCAGCTCTACAGGAAATATTGAGAAGGGTCCCCTAAGCAAAGAGAGACCATAAAAGTAGTAGGTCAGAAAGGAACAGGCAATATACAGTACAGTAACCTTACAGGCAATAAAATGGCACTAAATTCATACATCTCAATAGTTACCCTGAATGTAAATGAACTAAATGCCCCAATCAAAAGACACAGGGTATCAGAATGGATAATAAAACAAAACCCATCAATATGCTGCCTACAAGAAACTCATTTTAAACCCGAAGACACCTCCAGATTTAAAGTGAGGGGATGGAAAGCAATTCACCATGCTAATGGACATCAGAAGAAAGCTGGGGTGGCAATCCCTATATCATATCAATTATATTTTAGGCCAAAGACTATAATAAGAGATGAGGAAGGGCACTATATCATACTCAAAGGGTCTGTCCAATAAGAAGACTTAACAATTTTAAATATCTATGCCCCTAACATGGGAGCAGCCAACTATATAAAACAATTAATAACAAAATCAAAGAAACACAGCAACAATAATATAATCATAGTAGGGGACTTTAACAGTCCCCTCACTGAATTGGACAGATCATCCAAGCAAAAGATCAACAAGGAAATAAAGGGCTAAATGACACACTGGACCAGATGGACATCACAGATATATTCAGAACATTCCATCCCAAAACAACAGAATACACATTCTTCTCTAGTGCACATGGAACATTCTCCAGAATAGACCACATCCTGGGTCATAAATCAGGTCTCAACTGGAATCAAAAGATTGAGATCATTCCCTGCATATTTTCAGATCACAATGCTTTGAATCCAGAATACAATCATAAGAGGAAATTTGGAAAGAACCCAAATTCATGGAGACTAAACAGCATCCTTCTAAAAAATGAATGGGTCAACCAGGAAAGTAAGAATTGAAAAAAATTCATGGAAACAAATGACAATGAAAACACAACGGTTCAAAATCTGTGGGACACAGCAAAGGCAGTCCTGAGAGGAAAATATATAGCGGTACAAGCCTTTCTCAAGAAACAAGAAAGGTCTCAAATATACAAGCTAACCCTACACCTAAAGGAGCTAGAGAAAGAACAACAAAGAAAGCCTACATCCAGCATGATAAGAGAAATCATAAAATCAGAGCAAAATCAATGAAATAGAAACTAAAAGAACAGTAGAACAGATCAACAAAACTATGTTCTTTGAAAGAATTAATAAGATTGATAACCCCCTAGCCAGACTTATCAAAAAGAAAAGAGAAAGGACCCAAATAAATAAAATCATGAATGAAAGAGGAAAGATCACAACCAACACCAAAAAAATTACAAACAATTATAAGTACATACTATGAGCAACTCTACGTCAACAAATTCAACAATCTGGAAGAAATGGATACATTCATAGACACATATAAACTACCACAACTGAAGCAGGAAGAAATAGAAAGCCTGAACAGACTCATAACTAGTAAGGAGATTGAAACAGTCATCAAAAATCTCCAAACAAAAGCCAAGGGCCAGACGGCTTCCCAGGGGAATTCTACCAAACATTTAAAGAAGAACTAATTCCTATTCTCCTGAAAATGGTCCAAAAAATAGAAATGGAAGGAAAACTTCCAAACCCATTTTATGAGGCCAGCATCACCTTGATCCCAAAACCAGACAAGGATCCCATCAAAAAAGAGAATTACAGACCAATATCCTTGATGAACACAGATGTGAAAATTCTCACCAAACTACTAGCCAACAGGATCCAACAGTACATTAAAAGGATTGTTCACCATGACCAAGTGGGATTTATTCCAGGGCTACAAGGTTGGTTCAACATCCGCAAGTCAATCAATGTGATAAAATACATTAATAAGAGAAATAACAAGAACCATATGATACCCTCAATAGATGCTGAAAAAGCATTTGACAAAGTACAGCATCCCTTCCTGATCAAAACTCTTCAAAGTGTAGGGATAGAGGGCACATACCTCAGTACTATCAAAGTCATCTATGAAAAACCCACTGCAAATATCATTCTCAATGGAGAAAAACTGAAAGCTTTTCCGCTAAGGTCAGGAACATGGCAGAGATGTCCGTTATCATCACTGCTATTCAACATAGTACTAGAAGTCCTAGCCTCAGCAATCAGACAACAAAAACAAATTAAAGGCATCCAAATCAGCAAAGAAGAACTCAAACTATCACTCTTTGCAGATGATATGATACTATATGTGGAAAACCCAAAAGGTTCCACTGCAAAACTGTGAGAACTTGTACAGGAATTCAGTAAAGTGTCAAGATATAAAGTCAATGCACAGAAATCAGTTGTGTTTTCTTCTACCAACAACAAGACAGAAGAAAGAGAAATTAAGGAGTCAATCCCATTTACAATTGCACCCAAAACCATAAGATACCTAGGAATAAACCTAACCAAAGAGGTAAAGAATCTATACTCAGAAAATGATAAAGTACTCATGAAAGAAATTGAGGAAGACACAAAGAAATGGAAAAATGTGCCATGCTCATGGAAAGAAAGAACAAATATTGTGAAAATGTCTATGCTACCTAAAGAATTCTACACATTTAATGCAATCCCTACCAAAATCCCATCCATTTTTTTTCAAAGAAATGAAACAAATAATCCTAAAATTTATATGGAATCAGAAAAGACCTTGAATAGCCAAAGAAATATTGAAAAAGAAAGCCAAAGTTGGTGGTATCACAATTCTGGACTTCAAGCTCTATTACAAAGCTGTCATCATCAAGACAGCATGGTACGGGCACAAAAACAAACACATAGATCAATGGAACAGAAGAGAGAGCCCAGAAATAGACCCTCAACTCTATGGTCAACTAATCTTTGATGAAGCAGGAAGGAATGTCCAGTGGAAAATAGACAGCCTCTTCAACAAATGGTGCTGGGAAAATTGGACGACCATATGCAGAAAAATGAAACTGGACCATTTCCTTACACCACACATGAAAATAGACTCAAAATGGATTAAGGACCTCAATGTGAGAAAGGAATACATCAAAATCCTTGAGGAGAACACAGGCAGCAACCTCTTCGACCTCAGCTGTAAGAATTTCTTCCTAGGAACATTGCCAAAGGCAAGGGAAGCAAGGGCAAAAATGAACTACTGGGATTTTATCAAGATCAAAAGCTTTTGCACAGCAAAGGAAACAGTTAATAAAAGCAAAAGACAACTGACAGAATGGGAGAAGATATTTGCAAATGACCTATCAGATAAAGGGCTAGTATCCAAAATCTATAAAGAGCTTAGCAAACTCGACACCCAAAGAACAAATAATCCAATCAAGAAATAGGCAGAGAACATGAACAGACATTTCTGAAAAGAAGACACCCAGATGGCCAACAGACACATGAAAAAATGCTGCACATCACTCAGTATCAGGGAAATACAAATCAAAATCACAATGAGATACCACCTCAAACCAGTCAGAATGGCTAAAATTAACAAGTCAGGAAATGACAATGCTGATGAGGATGCAGAGAAAGGGGAACCCTCCTACACTGTTGGTGGGAATGCAGACTGGTGCACCCACTCTGGAAAACAGCACGGAGGTTCCTCAAAAAGTTGAAAATAGAGCTATCCTATGACCCAGTGATTGCACTACTGGGTATATACCCTAAAGATACAAATGTGATGCTCTAAAGGGGTATGGGCACCCAAATGTTTATAGCAGCAATGTCCACAATAGCCAAACTATGGAAGAACCTAGATGTCCATCCACAGATGAATGGATAAAGAAGAAGTGGTATATATATACACAATGGAATACTATGCAGCCATCAAAAGAAATGAACTCTTGTCATTTGCGACAATGTGAATGGAACTAGAGGGTATTATGCTTAGTGAAATAAGTCAATTGGAGAAAGACAACTATCATATGATCTCCCTGATATGAGGAAGTAGAGATGCAACATGGGGGGTTTGGGGAGTAGGAAAAGAAAAATGAAAGAAGATGGAATCGGGAGGGAGACAAACTATAAAAGACTCAATCCCAAAAAACAGACAGACTAAGGGTTGCTGGGGGGAGGGGTGTCGGGAGAGGGTGGTAGGGATATGGAAATTGTGAAAGGTATGTGCTATTGTGAGTGCTGTGAAATGTATAAACTTGGTGATTCACAGACCTGTACCCCTGGGGATAAAAATACATCATATGTTTATAAATTTTTTTAATTAATTAAAAAAAGAAAAAAAAGGTATAACATTTGAAATAAATGAGATTTAAAATGAAGGTAAATTATAAAATGAAAATGAGAATAGAGCAATAGAAATCATATGATATCACTAAATGAGAAAAACATGCAGCCAAGAATACTATATCCAGCTAGGCTATCATTGAAAATAGAAGGAGAGAAAAAGCTTCCAGGAGAAACAAAAACTGAAAGAATTTGCAAACACCAAACCAGCTCTACAGGAAATATTGAAAGGGGTCCTCTAAGCAAAGAGACAGCCAAAAAGTAGTTGATCAGAAAGGAACAGAGACAATACACAGGAACAGTAACCTTACAGGCAATACAATGGCACTAAATTCATACCTCTCAATAGTTCCCCTGAATGTTACTGGGCTAAATGCCCCAATCAAAAGACATAGGGTATCAGAATGGATAAGAAAACAAAACCCATCTATATGTTGCCTACAAGAAACTCATTTTAAACCCGAAGACACCTCCAGATTTAAAGTGAGGGGGTGGAAAAGAATTTACCATGCTAACAGACATCAGAAGAAAGCAGGAGTGACAATCCTTATATCATATCAATTAGATTTTAAGCCAAAGACTATAATAAGAGATGAGGAAGGATACTATATCATACTCAAAGGTTCTGTCCAACAAGAATATCTAACAATTTTAAATATCTATGCCCCTAGCATGGGAGCAGCCAACTATATAAACCAATTAATAACAAAATCAAAGAAACACAGCAACAATAATACAATCATAGTAGGGGACTTTAACACTGCCCTCACTGAATTGGACAGATCATCCAAGCAAAAGATCAACAAGGAAACAAAGGCCTTAAATGACACACTGGACCAGATGGACATCACAGATATATTCAGAACATTCCATCCCCAAACAACAGAATACACATTCTTCTCTAGTGCACATGGAACATTCACCAGAATAGATCACATCCTTGGTCCTAAATCAGGTCTCAGCCAGTATCAAAAGATTGGGATCATTCCCTGGATATTTTCAGACCACAATGCTCTGAAGCTGGAACTCAATCACAAGAGGAAATTTGGAAAGAACCCAAATACATGGAGACTAAACAGCATCCTTCTAAAGAATGAATGGGTCAACCAGGAAATTAAAGAAGAATTGAAAAAATTCATGGAAACAAATGATAATGAAAACACAACGGTTCAAAATCTGTGGGACACAGCAAAGGCAGTCCTGAGAGGAAAATATATAGCGGTACAAGCCTTTCTCAAGAAACAAGAAAGGTCTCAGGTACACAACCTAACCCTACACCTAAAGGAGCTGGAGAAAGAACAAGAAAGAAACCCTAAACCCAGCAGGAGAAGAGAAATAATAAAGATCAGAGCAAAATCAATGAAATAGAAACCAAAACAACAATAGAACAAATCAACGAAACTAGGAGCTGGTTCTTTGAAAGAATTAGTAAGATTGATAAACCCCTGGCCAGACTTATCAAAGAGAAAAGAGAAAGGACCCAAATAAATAAAATCATGAATGAAAGAGGAGAGATCACAACTAACACCAAAGAAATACAAACAATTATAAGAACATACTATGAGCAACCCTATGCCAACAAATTTGACAATCTGGAAGAAATGGATGCATTCCTAGAGACATATAAACTACCACAACTGAACCAGGAAGAAATAGAAAGCCTGAACAGACCCATAGCTAGTAAGGGGATTGAAACAGTCATCAAAAATCTCCAAACAAACAAAAGCCCAGGGCCAGACATCTTCCTCGGGGAATTCTACCAAACATTTAAAGAAGAACTAATTCCTATTCTCCTGAAAATGGTCCAAAAAATAGAGATGGAAGGAAAACTTCCAAACTCATTTTATGAGGCCAGCATCACCTTGATCCCAAAACCAGACAAGGATCCCATCAAAAAAGAGAACTACAGACCAATATCCTTCATGAACACAGATGCAAAAATTCTCACCAAAATACTAGCCAATAGGATTCAACAGTACATTAAAAGGATCATTCACCACAACCAAGTGGGATTCATTGCAGGGCTGCAAGATTGGTTCAACATCCACAAATCAATCAATATGATACAACACATCAATAAAAGAAAGAACAAGAACCATATGATACTCTCATTAGATGCTGAAAAAGCATTTGACAAAGTACAGCATCCCTTCCTGAACAAAACTCTTCGAAGTGTAGGGATAGAGGGCACATACCTCAATATTATCAAAACCATCTATGAAAAACCCACCGCAAATATCATTCTCAATGGAGAAAAACTGAAAGCTTTTCCGCTAAGGTCAGGAACACGGCAGGGATGTCCATTATCACCACTGCTATTCAACATCGTACTAGAAATCCAAGCCTCAGCAATCAGACAACAAAAGGAAATTAAAGGCATCCAAATCGGCAAATGAGAAGTCAAACTATCACTCTTCGCAGATGATATGATACTATATGGAGTCTTTTGGAAAAGACTCCACTCCAAAACTGCTAGAACTTGTACAGTAATTCAGTAAAGTGTCAGGATATAAAGTCAATACACAGAAATCAGTTGCATTTCTCTACACCAACAACAAGACAGAAGAAAGAGAAATTAAGGAGTCAATCCCATTTTCAATTGCACCCAAAACCATTAGATACCTAGGAATAAACGTAGCCAAAGAGGCAAAGAATCTATACTCAGAAAATGATAAAGTACTCATGAAAGAAACTGAGGAAGACACAAAGAAATGGAAAAATGTTCCATGCTCCTGGATTGGAAGAATAAATATTGTGAAAATGTCTATGCTACCTAAAGCAATCTACACATTTAATGTAATTCCTATCAAAGTACCATCCATCTTTTTCAAAGAAATGGAACAAATAATCCTAAAATTTATATGGAACCAGAGAAGATTTCAAATAGCCAAAGGAATATTGAAAAAGAAAGCCAAAGTTGGTGGCATCACAATTCCGGACTTCAAGCTCTATTACAAAGCTGTCATCCTCAAGACAGCATGGTACTGGCACAAAAACAGACACATAGATCAATGGAACAGAAGAGAGAGCCCAGAAATAGACCCTCAACTCTATGGTCAACTAATCTTCGACCAAACAGAAAAGTATTTTTTAAATTTTTTAAATTTAAACTCAATTAATTTACATATAATGTGTTATTAGTTTCAGAGGTTCAGTTCAGTGATTCATCAGTCTTATATAATAACCAGTGCTCATTACCTCATGCGCCCTCCTTAATGCCCATCACCCTGTTACCCACATACCCCTCTGCCCCTCCCCTATAGCAACACTCAGTTTGTTTCCTATTATTCAGAGTCTTTTATGGTTTGTCTCCCTCTCAGATTTTTTCCCTCCCTTCCCCTGCGATCTTTGTTTTGTTTCTTAAATTCCACCTATGAGTGAGATCATATAATAATTGTCTTTTTCCGATTGACTTATTTTGCTTAGGATAATACTCTCTAGCTCCATCCATATCATTGCAAATGGCAAGAATTCTTTTTTTTTTTTTTATGATGGCTAAGTAGTATTCCTACACACACACACACACACACACACACACACACACACACACCTGTCTCTACGTCTTCTTCATCCTTTCATGTGTCAATGAACATCTGGGCTCTTTCCATATTTAGCTATCATTGACATTGTTGCTATAAACATTGGGGTGCATGTGCCCCTTCGAATCACTATGTTTGTATGCTTTGGACAAACACTTAGTAGGATGATTGCAGGATCATAGGGTAGTTCTATTTTTAACTTTTTGAGGAACCTCCATACTCTTTTCTATAGTGACTCCACTGGTTTGCTTCCCAACAACAGTGTAGGAGGTTTCCCCTTTCTCCACATCCACACAAACATCTGTTTTTTCCTGACTTGTTGATTTTAGCTGTTTTGACCCATGTGAGGTGGTATCTCATTGTGGTTTTGTGGTTTTGATTTGTATTTCCCTGGTAGTGAGTGATGTCAACAATCATTTTGTGTGTCTGTTGGCCATCTGTGTATGTTCTTTGGAGGAACGTCTTTTCATGTCTTCTGCCCACTTCTTGATTGATTTGTTCTTTGAGTGTTGAGTTTGATACGTTTTTTTTAATTTCATTTATTTATTTGACAGAGAGCAACCATAAGCAGGGGGAGGGGCAGAGGGAGAAGTAGACTCCCCACTGAACAGGGAGGCCAATGCAGGGCTTGATTCCCAGATTCTGGGATCATGACCTGAGCCCAAGGCAGATGCTCAACCAATTACTCCTCCAAAGTGCCGCAAGTTTGATAAGTTCTTCGTAGATTTTGTATACTACCCCTTTATCCAATATGTCATTTGTAAACATCTTCTCCCATTCTGTCAGTTGTCTTTGGTTTTGTCAACTATTTCCTTTGCTGTGCAAAAGCTTTATCTTGATGAAGCCCCAATAGTTGATTTTCTTCCTTTGGTTCCCTTGCCTTTGGAGACATTTCTAGCAGGAAAATGCTGTGGCCAAGGTCACAGATATTGCTTCCTGTGTTCCCCTCAAGGATTTTGATGGATCCCTTTCCCACATTGAGGTCTTTCATCCATTTTGAGTCTATTTTTGTGTATAGTATAAGACAGTGGTCCAGTTTCATTTTTCTGCCTATGGCTGTCCAATTTTCCCAATACTGTGTGTTGATGAGACTGTGTTTTTTCCTTTGGACATTCTTTCCTTCTTTGTCAAAGATAAGTTGATCATAGGGTTGAGGGTCTATTTCAGGCTCTCTATTTTGTTCCATTGATTTATGTGTCTGTTTTTGTGTCAGTACCATACTGTCTTGATGAACAGCTTTGTAATAGAGCTTGTAGTCTAGAATTGTGATGTTTCCAGCTTTACTTTACTTTTTCAACATTCTTTTAGCAAATCTTGTTACAAGGTTATGCTAGTCTCATAAAATGGGGTGGACAATGCTCCTTTTATTCTCTTCCCTGAAAAACTAACAAAAAATGTGTCTTTTATTCTTTAAATATTTGAGAAAAATTCCCTGTGAAGACAGCTGGATCTGAAACATTCTTTGTAGGAAAGTTGTGTTTTGTTTTGTTTTTTAATGGATTTAGTTTGATTGATAGAAAACTGCTCAGATTTTCTTTTTCCTTTTCTCAGTTTTGGTATGTTTTGTTTTGAGGTAATTTTCATTCCATCTAAACTTTTGAATTTATCACCACAAAGCTTTTCATACTTTTTTCTTATCTTTTTAGTGTCTATAAGATATATAACATAATTTTACTAATTAAAGTAGCATTCATGACATCTCTTATGATGGAAATTTAGAACTTTTCACACATGCAGTAAGTAGTTATTCAGGGATATGATGATTCAATAATTTCATCTTTAGTAGCATACCACACACAATTATCTAATTGGTTAATGTGGGAGGTTTATTATAAGATCTAAACCCAAGGACTTTTTTTTCATTGCCAGCACCCTTTCCAGCTTCTCTCTTCCCAAAAATATCTGTATGTATCACAAGACTGCATGCAAAAGAAAGCCAAGTTAATGGAAAATTCTGACAAACTTGTTGATTAACAATTTCCCTTTGCAGTACTATTTGCTTTTAAAAAGCAAAACGAAAAAACTTCACAGAGCAAGAAAGATGCTTACCTCATACAAAATAATCATTCTCATCTGGTAGAATTTCAGGCACTGAAATTTCAGGGAAGCTATTTTGGGATGGAGAGGATGATGGTAGGAGGGTCCAGGTACATTCTGCATTCCTAGTACACTTCAAGCCACCATCTATATTTAACTGCATATATCCTACCCCAAAATTCAGGCCTAATCTCCAGGATTTTCATGAAAAATATATCTAAGATTTTTATTTTCTAAATGATAAGCAAGTTTTTCAGAGTCTCAAATATATTCTAGATATCAAATGGGGAATACAGTTTTTCTAAACCATTTTTTATTGTCAGTCCATTCATTTTTTGTTTTATTTTAATCAATATGATGTTTTATAATACAACTTTATATACTGATATATTCTAAATAACATTAAGCCCTTTAATCTGGGGAAATCAGTTCATCTGTATGCATGAGATAAAGGGCAGAATTCCTACACACCAAATTTTTCTAAAGTCAGTAAAACAAGACAATAAATTGTTAAAAATATCCTAACTTCTGCAGTCATTTTATCAAATATCTTAAAGATATAATATTAAAATCATTTTCTATGCTTCTGATAGGAAATGAGTAGCATTTTATCGAGTCTCTAGAGTAAAATAATCCATAAGCTAATATACCCTTTAACTGTCAAGCAATATAGAAAATGATTGTCCTCATATTCTCAAGAGTCAAAAACCCTGGGACCAATTTTCCATTTACAGTTGACAATTGAATAGTGATTTGTCATCTTCTTCTCCAGGAGAGGACCAAGAAAAGTCAGAAACATGAAAAAATCAAAGATTGACAAGAGAAATCTGTATGTAAGTCAGTAATCCTACTGGAAAATAACCCCAGGCTGTGGTTTGATATGTTTATCAGAAATAATAAAATCTTAACTTTTCTATATATAGAAAAAGTTCAAGCAACATCATTTTTCTCATCTGGTAGCCAATCAAGCAAAGTTTGACCACTCACAAGAAAGAAAGAGAAATGGACACTTCTCATTCTGTTAAACATTCCAAACTGTTAAAATGAAATTTCTATGAAGTTATTAATTATTTTTACCATGAAAGTATTCAACTTAGTCCCTTTGTAACTGTATGAATGACAGAATATTCTTTCAAATGTGAGATAAAGTGCTAACAAATATATATCACCTAAGCAGTCTGTTCTACATGAAGTTGACATTTCATTTTGGATTCCTATCATTTTTAAGTTCTATACGTTTCTTTCAGTTGATAATTGACGGCCAGCTAGAAACATTTGCTCTTATGTTCTCCTTTTGTTACTCTCTGCTTATAAGCAGAGATGAAAATAGCTTTTGAATATCATTGAGGTGGGAACGTTTCCTGAGGCTACTACAGATTTTTATTTTGCTCCTTAGCTTGTGGCTATAGAATCCTGAGAACTTTCAGTGATTTCAAATAAACACATCTCCTAACTTCAGTTAAGGTCAAGTAACATATTTCTATTCCATTCCTTAAAGCATAAAAGAAAGGAATCCCATATAATGGTTTCTAACATGAATTTATGTAATTTCCATATCAACTATGGTAGGTACTACTATTGTCCTTGTTTTACTGCAGAGGAAAAAAAAAAGAAACAAATTGAAGTAAAATAACAGCTAATACATGACAAAGCTGAAATTTGAACCCAGGTCTTCTGTGCTCTTACCCTCTACAGTATAATATTCTATATTTGGTAGAGACACCAAGGATTATATTATTAAAGTAAATGTTAAAATTAAGTGTAAGCCAAACTGACCTGAGTCAATTTGGTCATATGTACATCTTAGGGGGGTTTTGGTTAATGTCCAGATTCAGAGACAAATGATAGCTACAGGTCACTTTTTCACAGCTGCCCTAACCAGAATACAATGAAAGCAATTTCCAGACAAATGTATACTACCCATAGACATTACCAATAGGAACCACACACTGAAACACAGCTCTCTGTCCTTTTAGTTGCTCCAGCAGCAACTTGTATAAATGGTACATGCACAGTAATGGTGACAATTCTCTAGACACAGACTGACAAGTCACCTAGAGGCAAAAGTTCCAGAAAACTCTCAATTAACAGCTGAACCCAGAATTATACGAGAATCAATCACTGTGTTTATAGGATTCTTATATCCCATCTCTGCAAGGGTAGGATTGTCCCTCATTATTTCTGACCTATCCATATATCATGAATATTGTGACTTTCACCTATCAAAAGCCACTTTTGCCATAGATTAAGCTAATAACAAAACCATTGGTGTCGATCAGAGGTAGAGATAGCTCAAACAGATCCAGTAGCTCAAGGGTCCTCTTGAGATTAAATGCTAGCCAACCACCCATGAAGTATGCAACCCCTTTAGGAGAAGGTGAAAACTTCTAAGGTATAAATTAGAATTTATACTACTATCAATGCTGAAGTATTTTAAAATAAATTTAAAAACATCTCTTACTGGATTTTTCTCCCATTTCCCTTAATTCTAGAACCAGGCAGAGCCAGTTTGAATACCTAATTAGGTAAACTAAGCATGTGCCTAAATTTTCAGCAAAGCAGAAATTTGAAAAAAATGTTTTTTTATTTTTTATTTTTGGGAAAGACTTTAATATTTGACACTTCTCAGAAAGCTTTGAAGTATGGGGCGCCTGGGTGGCTCAGTTGGTTAAGCAACTGCCTTCAGCTCAGGTCATGATCCTCGAGTTCCACATTGGGCTCCCAGCTCCATGGGGAGTCTGCTTCTCCCTCTGACCTTCTCCCTCTTATGCTTTCTCACTCACTCTCTCAGATAAATAAATAAAATCTTTAAAAAAAAAAAAAAAGCTTTGAAGTAGTCCCAAAGGGTTATTAGTTTTATTACACTTAAATTTTGATTTTATACTTCTCTCACTTGTTCTCTCTGGAGTGGAGGAATGTAGACTTGGCCTAAAATTTAGAGACTCCAACAATGATGATCCAGTCCCAGGAAGTGCCAACTAAATTCACTTCTGCCTAAGATCCCACAGACGCATTTTCCCATGTAGTTCTGTATCATTTTCTTAGATTTCTATTTCTTAGTTACATGTTTTCCTTATGTGCTATATGACTTTATAAACAGTAATACACATATTCACAGGAAGTGGGTTACCATAAGATGTGTAACTTTTTAATAATCCTCTTTGTTTTTATAGAAAAGAAGATGCCTCTATTCTTAGAGAAAGTACAAATTTGTCCCAAGAGAATGTGTACTTCTTGAAGGAGAAATGAGTTTCCCCGGTGGCTAGAGAAAGACTGACGTGCTGACACACGGATTATAATAAGAAGAAGATAACTCAATACAAAATGGTCAAAAGATCTGAAAGGACATCTTACCAAAAAATGTATGATCAATATATGCATGGAGAAAGTACTGAACATCATTAGTCATCAGGGAAACAAACTAAAACTGTCATGATACATCACTACAATCCCCCCACAATGGCTGAAATTAAGAAGACTGGTAATACCAAATGGTGACAAGGATACAGAACAATGAACATATATTCTTTATGGCAGTTTAACATGATACAACTGCTTGGAGAGTTATTGATAATTTTTTTTTTTTTTTGTAAAATAGAATACTTACATATCACAGGACCTAGGAATTCTATTTCTAGGTATTTATCCTCCCACAAAGAGGTAAAAATAGAGAGATATAATCACAAAAAAAAAAAAATGGGGGTGGGGGCAGCAAAGCAAGGTTTATTGAGCAATAACAAAGTGATAGTACAAAGCTCTTAAGAAGGGAGACGACCTGATGGGGTTGACCAGTCACAAAAATACTTGAGTAAGAATATGCATAGCAGGACCCCTGGGTGGCTCAGTAGGTTAAGTGTCTGCCTTCAGCTCAGAACATGATCCCAGTGTCCTGGGATGCATTCCCACATTGGGTCCCCTGCTCAGAGGAGAGACTGCTTCTCCTTCTGCCTGCCAGTTCCCCCATCCCACTGGCCTGTGTTAGCACTCTCTTGCTCTCTGGCAAATAGCTAAATAAAATCTTAAAAAAAAAAAAAAAAGAATATGTATAAAAGCTTTATTTGTAATAGTCAAATTCTGAATAAAACCCCAGTGTTCATCATGTTCATCAGTAGAAGAATGTCTAAACAAATGCACATATTCATACTACTGGCAATCAAAAATAAAGCATTGTTGAATGCATACAACCATACAGAGGAGTCTTGAAAGCATAATGCTCCTGAAAAGGTCTTACAGAAAAGAGTACATCTGTGTGATGGCATCTTTTACTTAAAATTCTAAAAGCAACTTATGGTTGAAAAAAATCAGAACACTGGTAGCTGCTGGGTGGGGATTGGGGAGTTGACTGGGAAAGTAGAAACTTCCTAAAGTAATATTTTATATCTTAATAGATGTTTGGGTTGCACAGGTCAAACTGTAGTTGATGTATACTTCAGATGTATACATTTAATCATACACAAATTTTATATCAAGAAAAATCAAACATATATTGAACTTTACTTAATAAATTTCATGTTTATTTAACAGGAAGTATATAGAGCTCTTTGCACTGAAATGGATTTAAAAATGATATTTAATAGATGGACAGAGAAAAATAGGTACTTAGATACGTGATAAAAAGAAGACAGTAGGATTAAGAGTCACTTATGGTTTGTCTCCCTCCCAATCCCATCTTGTTTCATTTATTCTTCTCTTAATCCCACAAAATAAACTGAGGGTTGCTGGGGGGAGGGGGTTTGGGAGAAGGGGGTGGGATTATGGACTTTG
>NC_081557.1:260181305-260191895 GCF_022355385.1 Mustela nigripes | reverse complement strand
ACTGAGGGTTGCTGGGGGGAGGGGGTTTGGGAGAAGGGGGTGGGATTATGGACATTGGGGAGGGTATGTGCTTTGGTGAGTGCTGTGAAGTGTGTAAACCTGGTGATTCACAAACCTGTACCCCTGGGGATAAAAATATATGTTTATAAAAAATAAAAAATGAAAAAAATAAAAAAAAAGAAGACAGTAAAATATCAATGGAAAAACCTAGGTGCTGAAAATAAAGTGTCTAACTTTAGAGAAGTCTTTCAGTTTTGTTCTACATGTAAAAATGTTCATAAATAAAACCATCTTTATTTTTTAGCATTTGATATAGTATTCTTTAAGTTGCTGGCAATAGTGAATAAAATAAAGTATTTTCTCCAATAAAGTATAAATTTCCACTCTAGAGAGAAATAACTAAACGGGTGCATGGGTAATATGTCAGGTGATGAAAAATTCTAAGTAAAACAGTGCAGAAAAAGAGTAGAAGTTGTTCCTTAGATATTGTTAGAGGGAAAGGAGTCTCTGTTAAGGTCACTGAAAAGGAGGAATGTCCAGGACATAGCTCTAAGGCATTTCAACCTTCAAAGTTAACAGGATGAAAATCACCCCATAAGCAGATGAAGGAATGACCAGTACAGTAGGATCGGAAGTAAAAGACTGTGTCCTGAAATTAAGAATAGGTCTCAAGAAGGAAAGAGTGATAAGATGTGCCCAATGTTGCTGGTAGACAGAAGACTGATAATTGACCTTCAGCTGACAATTACATTTTATTAGTGACATAAATGCAAATTCCTATATTACAGGCTTTATATTCCAATCTTTGAAAATTCTCTTTTGTCCTTAACTCTTCTGTTGTACATTTAAAGATTCTTAGTTCTATTTTCTTTACTTCACACTGTATTAATTTCAGTGCTTACCCTTCAAACTGCAGTCCTCCCAAAAGACAGTGAAAAGAATTTCAAGATGAGAAAATGTTTGCTCTTCCCCTAGAGTAGGAAGTAGACTGTGTTCTGCATCATAAAGCCAGTTATGATAAGGTAGTAACTTGGGAACATCCACAGAAGAATTCTTACTTTCTTATTCTATGAAGTCCTATAAATGTATAATTCTGTTCTATTTTTCTAAAATTCTAAAACTGCTGTCCTTGAAGTGTTATTTATAACACAAGTATATTTAAAAGTATGCCAACATATTGCTGAAGAGATTGCACTTACTGTCCAGAGATATATTACCTTTAATACCAAAAACTTTATGAGTCCTTTTTTGTTGTTTTAATTTTCCTTTTTGTTGTTTACTTTTGCCATGGCGAAGATACTCCAATAACATGTTTATTTTTCAAAAGGTTGAATAAAAATAAAAATGAGGTTCTCTGTTAACCAAAAGAGCTGAAAGATTTCCTTTTCCTCCCTTTATTTGTAAAGGCATAATACCTCTCATAACTCTGCTGGATTCCTTCAAAGAAGTGAGAGTCTTTGTCTCCTTTAAATGAGTAATGCTTTGCTTAGACTCTTTAGATGGTGCGGAGAAGATAAAACCCCTGACTGAAGCACCTGCACACTTAGACAAGAACTAAAGACATTAAATGAAGGCAACTTATTCAAGGAGTTTTGCTAAAAGAGGGAGGATAAAAACGGAGCATTAGCTGAAAGAGCGTGTAGGTCTAGAGGAAGATTGTTTTTTAAAAATTGGGAACAGCTATATCCTTCTTGCATGTGATGGGAACAATACAGTGGAGACAGAAATTCTGAAGATGGAGGAAGCAAGAGGTAGAAAATTTTCGGGTCAATGTCTTTGAGGAGGCTAGGAGGGATGAGATTGGAAAACAAGGGTAGTCATTGGTCTGAGGAAGGATAATAGCTTCATCCAGTGGAAAGGAAGAAGGCCAAGAATCAAAGTATAGATGCCATAATTCTGTGGTAGGAACACATGGAGCTTCTCTGTATTTCCCTTGTTTTCTCAGTGGAAAAAAAAAAATGCATCAGCTGATGTCAGGAAGAAAAGGACATGTTTCAAGTTTGTGGGGGGAGAAGACTGGAAAATGGATGTGTAGGACTGAAAGAGAGTCTGTTCATTAAGGAAAAGTCATAGCAGTACTAGCTTCCCTGAAAACCTAATGCAGATTTGTGACAGTGAATTTAAGAGGAGATCAGGCAACAACTTGGAAATTTAACTGAAGCAATCACCCAGTGAAACTGGGGTGCAAAGACAAATTCTTGGTCTGCACATTGACCTTTACTTCTCTTTCTCAGAAATGTGTAGATGGGTGAACGGATGGGCAGAGGTAGGGACACAAACATACTTTAAGACTCTGAGAGACCCAGAACCCTCAATGCCACTCCTTCACCTAGCTAGGCTGTACTTCCCTGATTTTAGCTTAATCACTTCCTCAGAAAAAGCATTCTGGCTGTCCTGGCACACCCATCACTCCCAGAATCTCACATTATGCCCTGGACATCTCTGTAGGACGCACCCCAATTATATAAATGAATGCTTATATAATTGTTTTTCACTCTTGTCTTTCCTAGTGGGCTATAAGCTTCATAAGGGTGAGAGATCATGTCAGCCTTGGCTGTTAGGTTCCATTAGATTGCCAGCATCAACAGAGCTTGACACTGTTAATCACTCGTCCACTTAGTCACCAAATATGTGCGAGTGCCACTATTAGCCATAAACCATGAGGGCAGTGTACTCACACAGAGACTTTATGATCTCAGCAAGAAAGGATTCATCCAATCATCACACAAATATCTAATTAATAGCTATGATCAGTAGCTATACATTTAAAAATATAGATTTCTAGGGGTGCCTGGGTGGCTCAGAGGGTTAGCCTTCGGCTCAGGGCATGATCCCAGGGTCCTGTGACAGAACTACTCACTGGGCCCTCTGCTCAGCAGGGAGCCTGCTTCCCCCCACTTTCTCTGCTTTCCTACTTGTGATTTCATGAAAGGCTTTCTACCTGAAATGATTGAAAGTGATTTAAAATGCAAAGTCTCAGGCTTCAACCCAGATACGCTCAGTCAAAATCTGCAATTAAGTAATTCAATTTCACATTCACGTTTGAGAAGCTAAGAAGTTTTCAAAGCCTAACCACCACCAACTTAGAATTCCTTAGTTCTTTCTGAATAAGATTTTTAACAACTTCCCCAACTTCATGTTTCCTAAATTAGAATCCCTAGGTGGGAGCCCAGGAATATGTATTGTAACAAGTATGCTCTAATTTCAGAAAGATTAATTTTTAATAATTGTTAGTTTATTAAAGGAAAATAATATACACCATTTTTATAGATCCACCAATACTATGAAAATAAGTTCTTCATGGAAAACAATATGTGAATTCCAACTCCTTTTTAAAAGAAACCTCTGAATCAAGTAGACTTGATGCATTAATACCCAGTTTTCTGAAATAGACATATAGGACTAGAATTAAAGCCAAGCAAGTCACAATTTGTTCAGATATATGAAGAAAAAAATAAAACTATACATAGAAAAGGTCAGAGGGAAAAAGAATAGAACAGTTAAAAACACCTTCTGTAGCAGAAGGGTATGAAAAGGTATTTTCTCTACTTAGGTTAAACTCTACTCCTGTCATCAACGTGCATTTTTTTTAAAGATTTTATATATTTACTCAAGAAGAGCATGTGCAAACATGCGCACAGGCACGAGGCGGGGAAGGGACAGAGGAAACCGTGACACGGGGCTCGGATCCCAGGGTCCTCGGATCATGACCTGAACCATCATGACCTGAGCCAAAGGCAGACGTTTAACTGACTGATCCATCCAAGTGCCCCTATCAACATATGTTTATACAGTGCCTATTGGTTTGTGACCCATAATGTTGGTTTCTTCTATTTATACAAGAAAATTACCAAGGATAACTAATTTTGCAATCTGGAGAAGCTGCTTTTAGGCAACTAACTATAATGATGGAAAACTAAGATAGAAGGGCCCAGGTGACCCCTAACCCTCTGGCTGAATACAAACAGGCCCATTATGTGACCCACCTTGAAATATCCATAAACCCTAGCTGACGAATGGGTTACTTACATCCAGACCTAAGCACCAAAACAAAAACAAACAAAACAAAACAAAACAAAAACAAACAGGACAATTCCCTAGTTCTCATACCTTCTCACCTTCCCTGTTTTCTTTTCTTTTTTTTTTTTTTTTTAAGATTTTATTTATTTATTTGACAGAGAGAGATCACAAGTAGGCAGAGAGGCAGGCAGAGAAAGAGAGAGGAGGAAGCATGCTCCTTGCAGGGCAGAGAACCCAATGTGGGGCTCGATCCCAGGACCCTGAGATCATTATCTGAGCCAAAGTCAGAGGCTTAACCCACTGAGCCACCCAGGCATCCTCTCACCTTCCCTTTTTAACTAAAGTGCCTCACCCCTGCCTCATGGGACAGTCTCTGCTTTGCTGTCCTGCCCACCACTTTCTTCAGGTGTATTTAGTCAACTTCTATCTCCTTTGTTCTGCTTCTGGTGAATTCTTTCACCCACTCCCCACCCCTGCCTCCAGCTTCCAACCAATTGGGCCACCTCACATTTGGGGGCCCACATCCAATCAAGACAGACACCACATTTGGTGGCCCGCACAGAGAGCCTTTGTGCCCCCCTACACAATCCTCATGCGTTGCCTTCCATAAGTTTAAAGGGGACAAGCATTCCTAAGAGAGAACCTGTCCCTAGAGGAAAAGAAAGGAGGTTCTCAGTGTTTAAAATTTCACAGAGGAAGAGCACAGATAACTGGCTCACACCCTCAGACTTGAAAGCTCACAAAGCAGAGGAGGAAATGCTTCAGAGATTTAAGAACTATAATAATCAACAGTCCCTAAATCACTCACATGAATTTGCCACTGAATGTGTCCTTTTGAAATAGGGCTGGCTTCACATTACCTGCAAATCTTATGCAAATCCGAAAGGTTACTTTTCTAGAGGTGTTTAGCCTCACTCTATATACCTAGAAATTTCTTGTGTTGAGAAGTTTATACTGAAAGCTATAAAACATACCCCCAAATTTCAAATATTCATTAAGAATTTAACATGGACATAGAAGTTACTTTCTGTTCTTTGTAAGTAAATTTGCTTGATAGATGTGTTAATGAATTATTGGAACATGGTACGAAAAATTTTCAAATAAAAATTCCAAACAAATTCTCAAATCATAAACTTACCTACCTAAAATATTTCTGAATATCAAATTGTATGTATCTTCAAAAAATTATCCAACTGATTAATTTCAAGTTTATATTTTTTGTTATTCCAAGTATCTTTATCACATTATTTTAAATATAAATATTTCCTGGGTGGCTCAGTCAGTTAAGCAACTGCCTTTGGCTCAGGTCATGATCCCAGAGTCCTGGGATCATGCCCTATGTTAGACTTCCTGCTCAGCGGAGGGTCTACTTCTCCCTCTCTCTCTGCCCTTCCCCACCCCCGACCCCCACTCATGCTCTCGTATGCTCACTCCCTCCAATAAATAAAATTTAAAAAAATAAGTGTTTCAAAAAAATCCCTATAACAAAATAACTTATTTTAAAGTTAAAAAAATTAAGTTGATATTTTATGAGAAATTCTTTGTGTTTTTGAAAATGATCATTGCTTAGGAGAAAAGAAATCAATGATGCCTAAAATACTATATTTTTTTCATTTAAACCTTGCTTCAAGATTGCAAAACATAAGCCTCTTACGAGATCACCACAGGAAATCAATTTACTTAAGAGAAATGAAAATAGTCTACCAAAAACTGTATAAGCTTCAAGCTAGAAAAAATGTTTTTGAGAACAAGAATTATTCCATTATGTTTATAAAAAGTCCTGAACAGAAAGATGGTCTGTATGCCTATATTAGGAGTTTAAAATAGTTTATCAGCCATGACATAGTCAACAGCATATGGAAGCTTCTTTAGAAAACATGCAGGCACATGAATCTAAGAAAGATGACCCATATGCCAATTGCTGCAGTGAGGCAAGAATACTGCCATGAAAGCAGATGAGGCAGCTCAGAAAATAACCTGGAGTTGAACAGATAAGTCTAACTGAAGAATCAGACAAAACAATATGGAAGACTTCATAGAAATTTTAGTTAAAACTTCATTTAAATACAATAGAAATTAGGGGCGCCTGGGTGGCTCAGTGGGTTAAGCCGCTGCCTTCGGCTCAGGTCATGATCTCAGGGTCCTGGGATCGAGTCCCACATCGGGCTCTCTGCTCAGCAGGGAGCCTGCTTCCTTCTCTCTCTCTCTCTCTCCCTGCCTCTCAGTGTACTTGTAATTTCTCTCTGTCAAATAAATAAATAAAATCTTAAAATAAATAAATAAATAAATAAATAAATAAATAAATACAATAGAAATTATTTTATGGGTGAGAGACAAAGGATTTGTCCCATTTTCTCTTTTTACTCTTCAAAAATCACATAAAGCAATGAATTTCATTCTTTCTAATGTCTTTTGTAGGAGAGAAAAGTTTTGATGCTGTGAAACCCAATATTTTTTTCTGTCCATGGCTTACATAGTAGCCTTCAAGCTATGGAGAGCTTCCTTCAAGTCTTACATCACAATAGCCCAAGTACCTCTGGCCAGAAATAGTTCAGAAACCTCCCTCAGATTTCCTCTCACCAAAAACTTCATCTGGGTTCCCACTAGGGCCTAGAGAGTAAGGGCCAAATGTTGCCTTCCTAGGTATACCATAGTCTTGAAGCAACCCTCAGGAATAAAGCAGTCATTTTTTTTTTTCCCTTGATGATTTTTTTTTTAATATAATTTTTTATTTTTTATAAACATATATTTTTATCCCCAGGGGTACATGTCTGTGAATCACCAGGTTTACACACTTCACAGCACTCACCAAAACACATACCCTCCCCAATGTCCATAATACCACCCCCTTCTCCCAAACCCCCTCCCCCCAGCAACCCTCAGTTTGTTTTGTGAGATTAAGAGTCACTTATGGTTTGTCTCCCTCCCAATCCCATCTTCTTTCATTTATTCTTCTCGTACCCACTTAAGCCCCCATGTTTACTTCACATTTTATGTCTTTAATTTGGCAAAAGAATTTATGAATTATGGTAATAGCCAGAAAGTCTTTTGTTTTCACTGCATTTCAGTGATCACTGGATACCTGAAATTTAAAGATTTGATAGAGGGGGGGAGAGAGAGAGAGAGAGAGAGAGAGAACACATGCACACATGAGCACATGAGTTGGGGGACGGGCAGAGAGAGAAACTTCAGGCACACTTCCTGCTGAGTGTGGAGTCTGACATCAGCTAGATCCCATGACCCATGAGGTCATGAACTGAGCTGAAACCACAAGTCAGATGTTTAACCCACTGAGCCACCCAGACATCCCTCAATGCCTGAAATGTAGAAGATAATTTTCCAATAAGAATATATATATATATACTCAAGGAAATTTACTTAAGCAAACATAGCATTTACTCAATCATGTAAAATTTTCATTATGCAAAATAAAAATAAACCTTTCCCACAAGAAATTAGTAATGACATGATTTTGTTAAGTATAATAATTTGAAAAAATCACATTTTCTTATGTGATTTTCACTGAATTTAGTATATTTCATCTGTCATGGGTGATATTAGCATTTTCAATAAAGCCTGTGATTGCCTTACCTGGGTGAAAACATTCTATATCCATAAAAGATGAAGTAAATAACAGAAACATTTTAAACAAAAATCTGACATTTCCAATAAAGAAATAAGCAAAAAACAGCCAGTTTACTCTGTGTAAACAAAATACCCTAAGATTATTATGAATATTTAGACATCAGCTGCAACAGTTCGCCAATTGTGCTAGCACTCAGGACCCATCCTTCATCAATGGACAGCCCACTTAAAGGATGAAAATAGCTGATTTATATTAGAAGTCACCAAGGAAACTCAGATTGGATTTTAGGTCCAGGGCAAAAAACTATCTAATTACTTAAATATATGTATGCTCTCATCAGGCAAAGAATAGATATACCCCCAATTTACTTTGGCTTTTGAGACTACCATACATATACCAGGAGGGTATTAAAGGGTTTATTACTCACATAATGAGACTCCCTTGGGAGAATGGAGAAGGTTCCCAAGCCTGTCCAGAAATGGCTTAGGAAAGCATAGAAAGGAGACTGGCTTGGGTTTTTTCTGGTGGTTATAAGGTGGAGCTGGGGTTTGAGTTATTATAAATGCAGTTTGCTTGGTTTGAACTTCCCGCCAACCCCAAAAGTGGAAATACCCAAGTCTTCTTACCAACTTGTTCAATGATGGGACAAAAGAAAGAAGAGTAATGAGGCTTAAAAATGGTCAGCAGACAACCATCAGAGATGGAGTTTAGACACCTTATTACAATTTACCTTTGATGAATGAAAGCTGAAATATGCCACATTTAATTTCATTGAACTTGTTTAAAAGAACCATTATGGCACTCTGAGACCAGCAACCTGAGGCCAGTAACAGTGCTGAAATATCCACCCTTCATCTTTGATTTAGTGATGAGATGACCAAAAGCTAGCATGGTATATTTACAGAAGTGAGAGGAATGCTTTTGTCACTATCAATAATATCTGGAACTCTGAAGGGGTAAATAAGTGCTTGAATAAGGCCTTATATTGTGGCTTTCATTATTTAGAGATTTGTATGATCTTGATTTTTATTCTGGGTATCTGTGAGGCAAGCGGTTTCCAGAGTTCTTTACCCTAAAGGTAAACCTTGGATGGGAAATATTGTAGTTACTATTAACCAGACCATCTGCCTACACAGACCTTACACAATGGCTCAAGAGTGTGTAAACCAAGCAGATGGAGTCCAGTGAAAGCAAGGGCATCCAGTACTAAACTGCATGAAATTCAGCCAATCTCAAGCCAAGGGTCACCCTTGGGACAAATGTTGGCCATTGGGGGTGGTCCAGAGATTCCAGGAAGCATAATAGGGTGTTACTAAAAGCTCTACAATGCAAGATTTTCTGAAGGGCCCTGTTGTATTGCTCTGTGTGGTCAGAGTCTAGAGCCTTTTGTTCTAGAGAGCCCTATTCGAGGTTGTCCAATTTGCAAGTAATAACATAAATGAGCTAAATAAAGTATATAAGTAAGGAATCTATTGCCTCTAGAATCAGAAAGGCCTAAAACATGCTGGAATTATTTTAATGGTGTCTGTATAGAAAGTGTCAATAGTTGTTTTTTGACATCAGGAATGGAGCAGACTAAGTAATCCAATAACGCCAAGAGGTTTGTACTGAGGTAGCCATAACCTTATACTTCATGTGTGGCCAATGATCTATTCTTTTTTTTTTTTTTAAAGATTTTATGTATTTATTTGACAGACAGAGATCACAAGTAGGCAGAGAGGCAGGCAGAGAGAGAGGGGGAAGCAGGCTCCCTGCTGAGCAGAGAGCCCGATGCGGGGCTCGATCCCAGGACCCTGAGATCATGACCTGAGCCGAAGGCAAAGGAATAACACACTGAGCCACCCAGGCGCCCCGCCAATGATCTATTCTTTATCAAACATTTTGTGAATGCTTATAGGTCCTGACTGTATGTTTCAAATGACAGTTGCTGAAGGAGGATGTTAACATTTTAACGCCCTACCTGTGCTCCTGGAGAAAATAGGGCAAGGTTTAAATTCTGCCTGCCAAGTCTGTGTGTGAAGGTGAGGCTACTGATATACCCCAGGGTGAAGTTGTATTGTGTCTCCTCAGAAAAAGGTCACCTGCAGCTGAGAGGCTATTAAATGGACACTGAATAGATATTAGCCAAAATCTATGGCTACACGGTAATTACCAGGTGCTGACTGGATGGATCAGTAATTTCAGGAACATTGGCTAGGAGGGTCTAAATAGGTGGGACCGCAGAATTAAGGTCATGGTAATCTACCATGAGGTGGCATTCATTGGCTTTAGGCTTAAGAACAGGTCAAACTGGACTGTTAAATAAAGAGGCAATGAAAATAATTGCCCATTCTCTGAATAGCTCTGAAATAAGGCCTTTATTCCTGAGGGCCCCATTTTTATTTATATTGAGATATATGAACTCTTTTAACTGGTTAGGAAGATCCATGGAGTCCCATTTGTCAAACCAATTCTAAATGCCAGAGACTTAAAGTAATTTTTATTTCAATGGGTCAGTAATTCCATTCCTACTATGGTATATTTCAAGACATTGGATAATTAAGGCAAAGCAAGAATTCTGATAGAGGATAGTAAAGGTGAGGTATACCCGTTTCATGTTTTACAAGTTCCCTACAACCATAAGGATTATTGTATTTATATTTAGTGCAATCTCAAAAGTTTCTAATTTGATAAAGTATTGATAAAGACTTGCCAATTACTATATTTCAGCAGATATTAAAGCTAATTCAAAACATTATATTGAGGCACTAAGGCTAATTTGCACTTTTTTTTTAATATAATTTTTTATTTTTTATAAACATATATTTTTATCCCCAGGGGTACAGGTCTATGAATCACCAGGTTTACACACTTCACAGCACTCACCAAAACACATACCCTCCCCAATGTCCATAATACCACCCCCTTCTCCCAAACCCCCTCCCCGCAACAATCCTCAGTTTGTTTTGTGAGATTAAGAGTCACTTATGGTTTGTCTCCCTCCC
>NC_081557.1:260142451-260176305 GCF_022355385.1 Mustela nigripes | reverse complement strand
ACAAATGGCGGCCTCCTGGTCTCCGGCCCGGAGGAGCCGAGAGCTCAGGGCCGCCATTTGTTTTCCCGTCCTCCGGAACTCTACGGAAAGCGCTCAGGGAACAAAAGCTCCTGAAAGCAAACCCAAGCGGATTACTCACCCCGGCCCCGGGTAAGGGCGGTGCAATTCCGCCTGGGGCAAAGACACTTGAGAATCACTATTTTGCACTTTTTGTCAATAAATTCATTTAGTAAACTTTGGCTTTCCGAATGGGTCAAATTTCAAATCTGTTTCAGGTTTTGCTTCTTTCTATATCTGAGTTAGGTCTGTTTTGGTTTGATTTTTGTTTTATCATCTTTATTTTTTTTTCTGTCTATTGGATACACTTGGGGAAGAAGAGGAGATCCTCTTCACCTACCTACATTAGATTACATTATGTTATAGAACATTACTTACACTACATTCTTTCCCCAGAGAATCCTAATCATTATCACCAAGATTAGAGGTTCCCATGCCAATAGTGGCTTTAGTGGTTTTAAGGAGCTTAGATTTATATTGGCTTTAATTCCTTGTCTGAGCCATGGGTATATCATAAGTGGGTATTTTTCCTCTATAACTCTGAGGATGTGGTTTTTTGTTTGTTTGCTTGTTTTGGCAACAAAGGCATAGGCAGTATCAGCAACAGAATTATTTTGTAGGGTCCTAGTGAGCCATCCTAGTAAGGTATGTGGACCTCAGTATGCCACATGGTAACTGCTCTCCTCTATATTAGTGGTCACCCAAAGGGCCCATATCATACAAAGTGTCAGTCTTTCTCCTGAGCGCCCTGTTGAATGCAGACAAATGCCTGGTTGAGACCCATAACCAGTGGTCACAAGGGTGTTTCTCAGAGCCTAACATTAGTCACAACTAATGCTAGAATCAAGACACATGATTCAATCTGGGACACACAGGTATGTCCAGGCTGTGGACTGGACTCCATGTGTCTCTTACATCCCTCAAGCAAGCTAGATCAGGAATGTTCTCATGGCAAGACTGAGGTACTGTAATGGCCAAACTCATTTGAGTCAGAGAGCAAGCAGAAGTATACATAATCTCAGAAGTGGCACAAGCTACCTCTGCCATATTTTATTAGCCAAGTCACAGACCATTCCAGAGTTAGAGAAGGTTGGGAATACAAAGTTATAAAGGCTACAAGACTGGATATAAGGAGGACTTTAATTGGGGCCATCAGTATAATTAAAATACAGAAAAGTCATAGTTTTTTAGATTAGCCACTTAACTTCAACAAATCTAAACATCTTCATTTATGAAAGATCCAAAGGATAGTTTTGAGGATTAGAAAACATCTAGTCATCTTTGTATAATAACTGACATACAGTAAGTCTTTAAAAAAAAAACAGTTATATTTAGGGGCATGCTATATTTCTGATACAAGGACTCTTCTCTCCTGACCCAGCTAAGTGATGCAAAGGTAGGTGTCTGATGTAACTGGACTGGCTCACAACTATTTCTTCAGTTTTCTTTTGTTTAACTTAAGTTAGTGTTAAGAGTCAATGCCAGGGGCTCCTGGGTGGTTCAGTGGGTTGGGCCTCTGCCTTTGGCTCAGGTCATGATCTCAGGGTCCTGGAATCAAGCCCCGTGTTGGGCTCTCTGCTTAGCAGGGAGCCTGCTTCTTCCTCTCTCTGCCTGCCTCTCTGCCTACTTGTGATCTCTGTCTGTCAAATAAATAAATAAAATCTTTAAAAAAAAAAAGAAGTTGAGACTGAAATATAGTAGCTTGACTAAATATATAATTAAAATTAGAATAATTAATAAAGTACAACCTTGGTTACTTCTGGAGAGGGAAACTTGTTAACTGGGAATTGAAAATAGAATACATTATTGCTTTTCATCTCATACATTTATATATTTTGAATTTTTTCATCATGGACATGTATCACTTATTACAAAAGAAAAATTTAAACATGAAGAATTTGTACACAGAAGATTCCTGATACAAATAATCCTTTTAATAGTCCTAATACTGAAAGGAAATAATCGATCCATATGCTTCATTTCCCAGCAGATACAGAAAAATACAAGAAAGAAAAGGTTTATTTTATGCCTCAATCTTTTTGCTTTAATAAAACCTACTGACAAAAGCCAACATACATATCACATCACTATGAGGAAAGGCTTAGATGTGATCTATTCATGCTACCTGATAAAGAAGTTCCCTCTACTGCCAGCACAGTGAGATAGGAAAATACCAAGGTAATGATTCGGTCATTGCCTCAACATGACAAAACAAAATGTGTTTGAAAAAACTATTTGACCAATCGACTCTGAGGTACAGTAGCCTAATATTCAAACATGAACCCTGAAGCCAAACTGCCTTCTGCCGCATACATTCTGTGCAACCCTCCTCTTTGTTTCAAACTCTTTTATAAACTTATAAACTAAGTATGTCCCCTTAAAATTCATATATTGAAGCCCTAACCCCAATAGGTCTGTATTATTTGGAAAATGAGTCTTCATTTGAGGGATGTAATTAGGGTTAAATTAAGTCATAAAGATAGGGCCCAATGACACTGGACTGGTGTCTTTATAGGAGGAAGACAAGTTCTTTCTTCCTCTCCACACATGAACAGAAGAAAGTCCATGAAGACACAGTGAGAAGGCAGTCAGTTACAAGCCAGCAAAAGGTTCCCACCAGAAAATGAATCTGCCAGTACCCAAATCTGCAATGTCTAGCCTCCAGAACCATGAGAAAATCTGTCATTTAACACCCAGTCTACAGTTTTTTTTTGTTATGACAGCCCAAGCTGACTAATAGAGACTCTTTATCTGTAAAATGAGGATAATAATTATAGCTACCTGTGACATATATACGGGTTAATAAAAGCTAAAGTACCTGGAAGCAGTTATGTATTTTTCATGTTTTGTCCACTAATTTCCTTATTTTTTAAGCTATGTTAGAGCTTCTGATAATTAGAGAAAATTGCACATCTCTTCTGCATGAAGACAAAAATCTGTACGTCCACATTGTTTTGGGTTATCAGAGGGAAAGTTAACGCTTGTCTTCATTATTGGCAGCTCACATTATGGAATGCAGGCAAGTATGACTATAGTCAAATATTTTATAGGATTATCCTGCAATAGGTTGCTGTTTGATGAAGTTATCCTCTTATTAAACAGCTCTAGTTGGTATGGTGCGTGAGTCTGAATGAAATTTTCCAGTTACATTAGAGTTTTAACACATAGATTGACTTTGTGAATCACTAACCAGTGGTGATTCACCCTTTATTCACCAATATAAAGTTAAGTTTTCAGTATCAAAGAACAAAGATGCTAGGAGAAAGGTAATGTGAGGTAAAGGTGGCAACAATTTTTGCAAGATAGAAAAGTAGATTGGTGATTTTCAGCCTTATTATGCAAGGCAGAAAGGATTAAAATTTCACTGCCTGCAGAGGGGAAACCCATCAGCAGCCAGCAGATCTCAGATAAGACTCTGAAATGGAAAGCATCACATGTGTCTGAGGACAGGATGACATGACTGGCTAAAAACAGGACTGTTTGAACAATGATATAAGGAGCAGGTAGACCTCCACATCCCCTCCTCTGCTCCGTGAAACAGGCAGCTGATCTTCCCTTCTTAGCAACGTGAGATTTTGGAGTCAGCCAGGAGACTGGAAAGAGCAGAAGTCAGTAATAAGTCAAAACAGGAGGAATAAGAGGGTATATTAAGCATTTCAATGCTTTCCCCCACTCAGTATTTCCAAATACTGCAACCATACCTACACCGCAAACAAGAAACTAGAAAATTTCTTTCTGCAGAAGCAGATTCTCCTAAGAGAGAACTCGCATACGCTCTGCAATTCTTATGAAGAGCAAAGTCCAAGAGACAATAAGACTTGCACACATACCCCGCACAACCTATGTATATGGCTTTTTAGTTCATGGCTCTTAAACAGTGTGGCTCATAATACATTAAGAGAAGTCTCTAATAGGATTTGGAGAGACCAACAAAAAGAAAAGGAGTCTGGAGTAAACAGAAACAATGTAGGAAAAACAAAATACTTACAACAATGTATTAGTCAAAGTTCTCCACAGGAACATAAGAGATACAGGAATTGTCTCACAGAGCTGTGAAGGCTGAGAAATACTATAGTCTGCCATCTGCGAGCTGGAAAACTAGGAAAGCCTGTGGGAGTATAATTCAGTTTTTGAGTTCAAAGACCCAAGAACCAGGAGTTCTGATGTTCAAGGGAAGGAATATGGGCATTTTTAGCTCAGGGAAAGAAAGAATTCTCCTTTCCTTTGCCTTTTTGTTCTATTTGGGCTTTCAGTGAATTAGATGATGCCTTCCCACATTGGTGGTAGGGATCTTAGTCCACTGAATCAAACGGTAAACTCTTCCAGAAACACCCTCATAGACACACCTAGAAATGTCTCTAAAGCCCTCTGGGCACCCCTCAGCCCAGCCAAGCTGAACATGAAATTGTCACAAACAATATAGTTAATATTCACAGAGAAAGCAAGAATATGTTGCATACATCATAACAGAATAGAACAGGATTGAAATGGAAACTTAAAAAATGATAAAACACTATTGCAAACTAAAAATATTGTAGAAACAAGTCAGCAGACAAGCTAAAAAAATAAAGGAAGGGGAAATTAAGGAAATCTCACAGAGCAAAGAACAAAGGGAAGAAAAGTAAAAAGTTATCAAAAAAAAAAAAATCCAACATGTACCCAACAGGAGTTCAAAAAAAGACTGGAGGAAATCATCACACCAATATGAGAAAATTGTTCAGAATCTCCTATTGTTATGGATAATATGTCTATGCCAAGGTTCCGTGTTAGCACTGTGTCCTATTTTCTCTCATTGGTTACAAGACCAGCGTTCTTCCCCGTATCCCAATCTCCATTGGTTCCCTCTTACGCATTTGCATCAGCAAGTCAACAGGCTATTATTTCTCTCATACTTCAATATACTGTCCCATATCTAAGTTCTCTTATAGCAAAGCCCTTCAAAAGACTCACTATATTTACTGTCTCCAATTCCTCTTCCCACTCTTTCTGGAACTCACCCAATTCAGGTTTCTCTCCCAAATTTTCTACCAAAACAGTTATTACTGGGGTCATCAAGGCCTTCCATGTGGATAAATCTCACTTAGGTTATGATAATACCATATGACCCTAAAATTGAAGACGTAGGCATTCATCTCAGAAAAATGACTCATGTTCCCACAAAAACCTATATATACATGAATATTTAGAGCAGCTTTACTCATAATAGCAGAAAACTAGTAATAAGCCAAATGTCTTTTAATCGGTGAATGATTAAACAGACCACTGTATATCTATACCATGGGATACTATTTAGCCACAAAGAAAAATGATTAATACCTACAACAAACTGGTTGATTCCCTAGAGAATTAGGATCATTTTTTTAAAGAGAGATTATTTTTCAGCCAATCCCAAAAGGTTATATAATGTGCAATTCCATTTACACGGCATTCTTGAAAAAAGAAGTAAGTTGGGGAAGAGGCAAGTGGGTGTGGGTATAAAGGACAAAGAGCAAGACGAGGGGTTCCTTGTGATGAGGATAATGTTTTGTATCTTTACTCTGTACTCTGTATGCCAGATGCCTGTTTGTGATAACGCACCATAGTTTTTGCAAGAGGCTACAATTGAGAGAAGCTGGTGAAGGCCACATGAGCTCTCCACATCATGGCTTACAATTGGGTGTGACTCTACAATTATTTCAAAATAAAGGAGAAAAAAGCTAAGTTGGAATTAATGTTGTTTTTTTTTTTTTTACTCTTTAGAGAGAACATGTAAATTCATCCAGATGGTACTCAGGAGGTAACTCACCCAGCTGATACAGTAACAGATGGTGGTCCCTCTTGCAGTGAGTAAACAAACTTTTCCTAAATCATTGAAGTCATTCAAACTCTATTTTCCAAGAAGGATATAATACAAAGGACTTGGTTAATTTTTCAAACTTAATTTTGAAACAGAGACTATCAGGTAACTATGGAGGGGTTGGCTCCTGAAAACTGTGCAGGAGGCATCATGAGATATTTTCATTGCCCAGTAAGGAAGTGGAATGAACAACTGGCATTCAGGGATTGAAAAGGAAAGCTGTCTGACCCCCAAACAGAATATAGAGATATGACTGTGGATCAGCTCACACCACCATAAACCCAACCAAGGTGCTGCATTTCTGGATAGGCTGGCCCGTTCATTGACCAGGAATGACTACGGTTTGTACTAAAAGGGTTGGGTCCCAGAAAAACATCCTAGAAAAGAGTATGGGGCAGCTGAGCTATGTCTAACATTGAAAGAAGAGACTATCCTGAGACTCACATGCCTCAAAAGCCCGCACTGGTCTATACAAGGAGCTGTGGTAATACATGTGATTGGCAAGGTTTTCATACTATGAATGACTGCTATCAAAGGAAACATAATGTAAGAGGAAGAACCTATAGCATCACAGGCTATAGCAACCGTTAGAAACTGGGACTCTCTGTACTCGGGCATGGCTTTCAGATGTACTTTCTTATAGACAGAGTAAACCCTGACATGCAGGGAATGAATGGAAAGGGCGAGAGACTTCCTACTCGAACTGGCATACTGATTCTTAAAATAACATTAATTTGTAGAAATAAAAGAGAAGTGACCAAATCTGTAGATGTGAATAGCAATATATAAAAAATAAATTTGCATAAGAGAATAAACAAAGCAAATACACTAAAGTATTAATGGTAGATAACATCTTTTCCTCTTTTTTTTAAATTTTCTTTAGGATGGTGGTCTTGATCTAATGAAATAATAAACTTTGAAGAAAATGTAGAATGTAAGTGTACAAAAAAATAAAAAAATAAAAACAAACCATAAGTGACTCTTAATCTCACAAAACAAACTGAGGGTTGCCGGGGGGAGGGGGTTTGGGAGAAGGGGGTGGGATTATGGACATTGGGGAGGGTATGTGATTTGGTGAGTGCTGTGAAGTGTGTAAACCTGGTGATTCACAGACCTGTACCCCTGGGGATAAAATATATGTTTATCAAAAATAAAAAATTAAAAAAAAAAAAAGTTATATATATATATAAAAAAAAAAAAAAAATGAAACCTGTATAGAATAAAGCTTACCTCTATCTTTTTGAAGCAGTTGACTATGTAAAAGTCTAATCCTATGCTTACAGTATAACTGACTATCACAATGCCTGATACTTATTTAAAACTCACGCTGATTATTGTTGTAGCTCTTTGTTTTTAAAATCCTCACCTGAGGTGCTGCTATAGTTTATTTTCTGGAAACCAAGTTGACCTTTTGCCAATAGGCATTTATTTTTTCAAACTGTCCTTGCATAAATGAAGTCCAACATGGAACGCTTTCAGTTTTATACATTTATGAAACCATTTAAGCAATACTACCTACTTGTTAACATTCCTTCCAAATGGCAGATTCAGATAATCTGGAAACAGTTTTTGAAATGTAGCTGCTTCAGAGACAATGGAGTCATTGCATAAAAAGACTCGACTGGGCTGATTTATGTACAAGAATCAATCTCTTCAGGATGAAAAATGAAATAAAACTTTTTTCTTCTTAACTCTTGGACAAAAGCACTGCAAAAGACTTTTCAGAACACAAGAACAGAACTCAGAGGAAGGTAGATGTTATCTATGTATCTATCTAACTCCCCTGAAACTAAATATACTTGTGTGTGAGCAAGATGTGGGTAAGGATATGGTCATACATGTAATTAAAGTAGCTGTCTTAGAATGCTTGGGCCACTGTAACAAATTACCATAGACTGGGTAGCTTGTAAATAACAAATGTGTATTTATTACAGGTCTAAAGAATGGGAGTCCAAGATCAGAATGCCACCATGTCTGGATAGACCCCTCTTCTGGGTTGCAGACTACCAGCGCTTCTGTGTATTTTCACGGGCAGAGAGCAGAGATGGGAAGCAAGCTCTCTCAGAACTCCAAGGGCATGAATCACATCATGAGGGTTCTGCTCTATTGACCTCCCAAAGGCTCCCCATCATATAACTGTCACTGTTGGGATTTCAACATGAAATTTGGGGGTATACATTCTTCAGCAGAAGCTCTGTGCTGTGATTTAAGCTACACTGGGAAAAATAATACTCTTAAAATACCTCCTCTTCCAGAGAGGTGTATTTGATAAACTCTTCCATTAAAGTGGAAATAACCTCTAAGAAGCAAGCCTTGGGGTACCTGGGTGGCTCAATAGGTTAAATATCTGATTCTTTATTTTAGCTCAGGTCATGATCTCAGGGTCATGGGATCCCAGTGTCAGACCACATACTCAGTGTAGAGTCTGCTTGATTTCTCACTCTCCCTCTGCCTCTACCATGGCTCATGTTCCTTATCTCCCTCCCTACCCCCCTCAAATAAATACATTTTTTAAAAAAGGAAAAGAAGTAAACCTTTTTCTGGGTCAAATTCTTTCTTGAAAGCAGTTTTAAGAATGATATTATAGGAAGGAAACATAGTCAAAGTCATGAGAAGTGTTAAAAAGATGAAAAAATGAAAAATCAAAGAAAACTTGTGTTGATAGATCTAAATCTATGTACCTTTGCCTGCCTTAATTAGGGTGCATAGATTTTTTTTACATTCTCTGGTATAAAGAAAAATCTCTGAACCCTAAGCCATTCACACAGCAAATGTTTTAAGATTTTAAAAAAAATCCCTATCTTAAGATCACCAATAGGTTTCACTTTCCTATTCACTAGGATATTTGGGCTCTGACATTCCAGATTTAGAGCCCACATGCAGAGTCCTTTGAGACTATACGAGATAACCTCTGCCTCATTCTTCTCAATTCAACTAACATATCCTCTAATTATTCCATGCCTGTCTAACTTTCCCTATTTAACCAATAACCCACCTGATCTAGGATAATGGTCAGGTTCTTGTGCACTCTCTTTGCATTGAGCTATATTGCCTATTTCAAAGAAAACTCCAGATTTCTTCCCTACATAAACACCCACTTGCATGTGTTCACACTCCACCTTAAGACATGGTTCTAAATTCTGGCTGCACGTTGAATTTCCTGAAAGGCCTAAAGTATAGGTGTCCAGGACCCAAACCTGATCAATTGAATCAAAATCTCTATAAAGCCAAAGCATAATCATCTAAATGCGCGTGCGCGCGCGCGCGCACACACACACACACACACACACACACACACTTAAGTACATAGAAAGAGTTAAGAACCACTGACCACTGACAAAATGAGTCCAAATTCTTCAACCCCTGGTATACCAAAAAGTCATTTAAAAATCTTAGTAAAACTGCAAATGTGTAGACTCTCCAAATCTAGACAGGAATTCCAGTAATCAACATTCTTAGCAAGTAACTGTAGTTCTGATGGAGATGGATGGGATCCTTAGATCCATCAGTAATATACTTTTTAGGAGCAGCCCTAATATCAAACTGGCTCTAATATATTTTTAAAATTTTAATAGGGCATTCCTTAATTTGTCATTTATTATAGAACCAATTCTCAGTCTAAAAAAGTGAATAAAAATTAGTGTAAAAGATGTTGCTGGAAATATGATGAACTATACAGGTTAAGAAACACCTTATTTTGTAAGATATATAAAAGTTGTGGATAATTTTTAATGAATATAAGATGATAGTAAAGTATGGAAAACATTAAGAAGTCAGAATTGCATTTTTGTTGGCTTCTCTTTTTATCCCAGCCTCTCAATGTTGGATTTCTACAGAGCTCAA
This sequence comes from Mustela nigripes, assembly GCF_022355385.1. Classification (NCBI taxonomy): domain Eukaryota; kingdom Metazoa; phylum Chordata; class Mammalia; order Carnivora; family Mustelidae; genus Mustela; species Mustela nigripes. Next base: position 260,166,569 of record NC_081557.1, on the reverse strand, counting down.
CATCTCAGTCTTCTCTGTCAACATGAACTCCTTTGGTAAATCATGCTGTTTCATGGCTTTAAATATGCCATACATGCTTACAATGCCCAAGTTCATATCTCAATCCAATTATCTAATTTAAACTTTAGGGTCCATCTAATAGCTGCCCAAATTCAACATGGGGAAACCGAAGCAGTTAGACATCACAGGGAAGAGGCCAAGAAAGAAAACAATTGTACACAGAAAGAGCACTTATGATATGTAGAGGGTCCATCCCGATTCTTCATTGAGCAATGATCAATGTACACATTGAGTAAGCTACATAAAGGCAAGAAAACTACTTAGAATCCACAAAAGGCTGAAAAAAAACATGTTCTCACCAGATTTCACATAGAATCTTAGCACTCATAGGGCATTCAGTAGCGCTCGCAGAGTGTTGATTTAGTAATAGGAAAAATTAGCCCCAAATGAACTAGTGTTCTAACCCCATCTGACAAATTTAGAAGATCTAAAAGATTTAAAGCATTTCTTAATAAGAAAAGGTATATCTCACACAAAGCTCAAGACTGTAAGAACAGGGACGCCTGGGTGGCTCAGTTGGTTAAGCAGCTGCCTTCGGCTCAGGTCATGATTCCAGGGTCCTGGGATTGAGTCCCACATCGGGCTCCTTGCTCAGCAGGGAGCCTGCTTCTCCCTCTGCCTCTGCTGCCATTCCGTCTGCCTGTGCTCGCTCTCTCCCTCTCTCTCTCTGACAAATAAATAAAATCTTTTAAAAAAAAAAAAAGATTTAAAAAAAAAAAAAAAGACTGTAAGAACAGAAATGTATCCAGCATCAAGAAAAATATAATTCACTGTGTCTGAAGTTATTTATGAAAGTAGAAAAACAGGATCTACAGGAAAAGTCTATCAAGAAATTTCAACCCAGAAATGATGCAAGTCACAGATTTCATAAACAAACATTAAAAACTATAGGTGTACATCACATGTTCATGAAAGCAGAGAGAAGATTAATCAGGTGAATATAGGTTTTAGAAGGACACAAATCACAGTTCTAGAGATGAAAACTAAAGTGTATAAAATGAAAAATAAAAATATATGTGGGATTAACAGATTAGATTTCAGATGAAAAGATTATTGAAGACATACCAATAAGGTTATCTTAAGTGAAACACAGGACAACAATTTATTGGGACAGCTTTAATACATATATATATATGTAAATGGAGCCCATAAATTAGAGAACAAGGTGGGGGATATAAATAGTTGAAGATACAATAATTGGGAAAATTTCATATTTGATGTAAAATATAAACTTATACATCAAAAAATCTCCATGAATACCAAACACAAGGAAAATGAGGAAAACTACACCAAAGCCCAATATAATCCACTTTCTCAATATTGTCTCTGCCACTGGCTTTACGTGTAAGAGGAGGAAAACAACCTCTTACATACAAAGGGTCAAAAATAATAATAGCATCAAAGTTCATGTCAAAAACAACATAAGCCAGAAGATCACAAAAACATTATCTAATTGATTTATAAATGAATTACTGAAAAAAATATGAATTTAGATTGATCCCAGTGATTAACTTCTATATTAAGAAGTAAGCATTCAGATCAATAATCTCCGCTTCGAACTCAACAAGAAAAATAGTAAATTGTCAGAGGATGTCAAGAGGCCATGATCACTGGTTGACACTTGAGCTGGACCCTCACAATCAAAGGTTCCTCACCCCCTCCGCTGCCCATGGAACGGGAATTCTGTTTGCCTTCCCCAATCCCAGAGGCTGACCCCAGGACATAGCCTTCAAATAGCGATGTGGTGCTGAGACTATCTGGACATTATATGTGACTGAACACAGTTAAGGCCCCTACATAAAATTTTTAAGATGGGACAGGTGGATGCGGAGATCTATTGGTTTTGCAGCTGCCCAAGATAAGCCTCATATGTAACTTCTATTTGCTGCAGTTCTATTCCAGAAAAGCAGTCCCACAGTGCACCAACACAGTGATTGAAGTCTATTGTGATGATTAGTGAAAAGCTGGGACCAGGTGAATTGTCCTCCATGCATGCCTCTGTCCCCTGCTGCTGAAAAGATGCTCAAATGCTCCCAGCAGACTTTTGTCCTTGGAGAAGCAATATACCCTCTTCCAAATGTATTCCAGGAAGGGGTGTGATCAGGACACAGGGGTAGCTCAGTCAGTTATAAAGAGGCTGCTTTTGGCTCAGGTCATGTTCCCAGAGTCCTGGGATCTAGTCCTGCAGCAGGCTTCCTACTCAGAGGGAGTCAGCTTCTCCCTCTGCCCCTTCCTCCTGCTCCTGCTCCTGCTCTCTCGCTCTTGCTCTCTCTCAATAAAATGTGAAGAAGAAGAAGAAAGAAGAAAGAAGAACGAAGGGGGCACGATCTCTCCCAGGGCAACTCAGGGAACCCCCTCACCACAACCTGTCCTGCAAACCCTCTGCACTGATCTCTCTCCCTCTTCCCCTGACTTGGCTCCATGAAAAGCGCTCCCTACCCTCACAGCACCACAGCTTTTCTCTTTCCCAGTTCACAGCTCTGAACCACGCATCTGTCACATTCCCTCCCTCCAGTCGTGCAGATTCTTTTCTTCATCCTCAGATCGGTTTCCTAGTTGTTCAAAATGATTTGATGTTGCTCTAGCTGTGTTTGAGGGACCAGGCAAGCCTCGGGTCCCCGACTACTCTGCCATCTTAACTCCTCCCTTATGCCTTTATGGGGCAACTTTCCACTTAAGGTTTATTTTACTTCAGATTTGTTTTCAGATAAAAAGGTAGATAAGCTGGTAGATGTCTTCCTTGACTATGTCAGCCAGTCAGATCTTGATGAATGCTTTCAGTTAACTAAAGTTTCTTTGGGAGCCTGATGTATCCTAAGTTAAACCCCGCCTCTGTCTTGGTCAGTTCTTTCTTATTTTTTAGTGACACACAGTCCCTTTGGTGTGCCGGCTCTATACTTCTTTCACTTCTAGCCTTTCCCCATCCCTGGTGCAAAGAGTTCCCAAAGCCCTAGTCAGTCTCTCTCATCACTTAGTCTTTCACCTTCCTTTCCCTGTCCTTGTTTTTTTCCCAGCATGCCCTCCTTCCTTCCACCCCAAACACCAGGTTCTTTCCCACCCACCACAAACGCTACAGAAGTCTTCATCAGCTCTGAAGAACTTCCCTTGATCTTGTAGTGCTCACATGCACTGGCCTATCCTTTTGCTACTGTATTTCCTGAAAAAGTAGTTTGGGATAGCCTTTTCAATTTTTCGTCCTCTTATTGCTCAAGTCAGTTCTTTACTTTGAATCTCCCTCCAGAATTCAATATTAGGAGTATTCAGTATTAGGAATTAGCTTTGAACATGTTAAATTTAAGAGAAAAAAAAGGATTTTGCTGTCTTCATCCTTCATCGTCTTTGCAACACTAGACCCTTTCTGCTCTCCTCCACATACGACCCTTTCCTCCCTGGATTTTCAACATTCTCACATGCCTTTCCTTTACCCATCACTCTCATGGCATATTAAATAGTGGTAAAGCTGAGCTTGAAGCTGAGCTTGAAGCCCATGATGGTATTTTCCCAGTCTGCTTTTTAGATATATGTTCAGGATTTATATCAGATAAACTATTTGGGAGTTGTATGAACCTGGGGAAGAATCATTTACATGTGTTTTGCCTTTTCTATGACTTACCACAATTTATGAAAATACAAATGATCAAAATCACAATGTTTACAGTGAATCAACCAGTATCAAAAACACTATCCATGAAATAATGTAATGTATAAAAGGTTGCCAAACAAAAATGTGTAATGTACTACTATGAATGAAGCATGAAAATTTTATTTAAAAGGATAATAGAAAGTAATATAGGAGTTTTAGACAAGAAATTAAACTAGGACAGACAAATTTCTTCTTTCTTTTTTTTATTAACTATTTTTATTAACATATAATGTATTATTTGGCCCAGGGGTACAGGTCTGTGAATCTTCAGGCTTACACACTGCACAGCACTCACCATAGCACATACCCTCCCCAATGTCCATAACCCCACCACCCTCTCCCTACCCCCCTCACCCCAGTAGCCCCTCAGTTTGTTTTGTGAGATTAAGAGTCACTTATGGTTTTTCTCCCTCCCGATCCCATCTTGTTTCATTTTTTCCTTCCCTACCCCCACACCCCAGACCAACTTTTTCTGTAAAGGACGAGTGAGTATATATTTTAGGATTTATGGGTCAGATATCTGGTCTTTGTTGAAGTTAGTCAACACCACAATTCTAACACAAACACAGTGATGAACATTTTGTAAAGAAATGAGCATGATTGTGTTTCAAGAAACCTTATTTATGAAAACAGGGGACAGGCTGAATTTGGTCTGTGGGATATAGTTTGTTCAGTCTTGAATTAAATTGCTTATGGCAATATTAGATAAGTTATCAGTGATAAATATAGATAACTTTTATTTGTTTATTTTTACTTATTTTTTTATTTTTTATTTTTTATAAACATATATTTTTATCCCCAGGGGTACAGGTCTGTGAATCACCAGGTTTACTTATTTTTAAAGATTTTATTTATTTGACAGAGAGAGACACAGCGAGAAAGGGAACAAAAGCAGAGGGAGTAGGAAAAGGAGAAGCAAACTTCCTGCCAAGCAGGGATCCTGATGCCGAGCTAGATCCCAGGACCCTGGGATCATGCCCTCAGCTGACAGCAGATGCTTAACGACTAAGCCACCCAGGCACCCCCTTGTTTATTTTTAAAGATTATATTTTTTTATTTGGGAGAGAGAGAAAGAGAGCACAAGTTGGGAGTGAGGAGGGACAGAGGGAGAGGGAGAAGCAGACTACCTACTGAGCACGGAGCCCAATACAGGACTCAATCCCAGGACCCTGAGATCATAACCTGAGCTGAAGGCAGATGCTTAACCAAATGAGCTACCCAAATACCCCAGATATATTTAACTTTTAATATGACAGCATTGTTCTTAAAGCAGTGTTCCCTCAGACTAAGCTAGGATTCCAGAGATGTAACTCAGCATCTGCTTTGAGGTAGATCAGGGTATTGAGAGAAAGAAGCTCCTTGCCTCTTAACTAAATAGCACAGAATAGCTTGAATTCAAAGTCCCAGCTTTACCACCAAAGACTCTATGGTCCCAGGCAGATCACTTAACTTCTGAGACTTAGATTCCCCATCCATAGCATAATATAAGGGAGAGAAAAGTAATTGAGAAATTACCAATTCTAGAAATTTTGTATTTTGTCTCATTGATGCTCATTTTATTCTCATGGAACTGAGAAGTGTACAGTTTTATTTCTACTGTGAAAACATGGAAGTGGAAACTCACGATAAAGTTATTTACCAAGGTGCCTGGGTTGCTTAGTTAGTTGGGCATCTGCCTTCAACTCGGGTTGTGGTCCCAGGATCCTGGGATCAAACCCCACATCGGGCTCCTTGCTCAGCAAGGAGCCTGCTTTTCCCTCTGTCTTTGCTGCTTCCGCTGCTTGTGCTCTCTCTGTATCAAATAAATAAATACATTTTTTAAAAAGTTATTTACCCAAAGACTTCAGTGTTAGTAAATAGTAGAGATGAAATTCAAACCTTTCCATTATTTTACTCTAAGATCAGCAAACTGTAGCTCAGAAGCCACATACTGGTCTGCCACTCGGTTATGGATGGTGAACAGCTAAGGATATTTGGGGGAAAAAGACATAGGATTAATATATCATGACTCAGGAGAAATTATATGAAATTCAAGTTTCAGTTTCAATGAACAACATTTTACTGAAACACATTCATGTTCATTCATTTACATATTGAATATGGTTGTTTTTGTGCTACAAAATCAGAGCTGAGGAGTTGTTGCAGAAACATTATGGTACAGAAAGCCTAAAATCTTTACCATGTGGTCCTTTATGGAAAAAGTTTGCAGATTCCTGATCTTGACTCCTTCACAGGATACTGGGCATTATCAGATGAGATAATATAAACAAAACTTCTGCGATCTGTAGAGCACAATACAAATCTGAGGGATTAGTATTCTAAGGTATAAGCAGGGAATTGTAACAAATAAACCAACAATCATAACAGAAAAGATAAAACATTTTTAATAGCAAAGGCCATTAGCAGAATAACTCTTTGTGACTTGCAGTAAAACTGCTATATTGATTAAAAGAATGCTTTGTGAATAGAATATTTTGTCTAGAGTAGGTTGACTCTGTGGCATGCTGATCAATGAGGTCATTGCTGTCCTTAGGATCCTGCAAAAGTCCACAAATGCATAGAGGATAAAGAATGAATTGGTTAATCATGAAATTAAAGAAAAAAAAATACATGGAAGCAAATGAAAAGACGACAGTCTAAAACCTTTGGAATGCAACAAAAATGGTCTGGTCTTAAAAGGGAAGTATATAGTAATATAGGCCTTCCTCAAGAAGGAATGTCTCAGATACACAACCTAACCAATGAATTCTGGAACACTGAAAAGAAATTAAAATAAATATCAGCCACAACAACTTCTTTCAAGATATGTCTCCAAAGGCAAAGGAAACAAAAGCGAAAATGAACTTTGGGGACTTCATCAAGATCAAAAGCTTCTGCACAGCAAAGGAAACAGTCAAGAAAACAAAGAAGCAACCCACAGAATGGGAAAAGATATTTTCAAATGACAGTATAAACAAAAGGTTGATATCCAGGATCTATAAAGAACTCCTCAAACTCAACACACACAAAACAGATAATCATATCAAAAAATGGGCAGAAGATATGAACAGAAACTTCTCTTGTGAAGACATACAAATGGCTATCAGACACATGAAAAAATGTTCATCACCACTAGCCATCAGGGAGATTCAAATTAAAACCACATTGAGATACCACCTTACACCAGTTAGAATGGCCAAAATTAGCAAGACAAGAAACAACATGTGTTGGAGAGGATGTGGAGAAAGGGGAACCCTCTTACACTGTTGGTGGGAATGCAAGTTGGTGCAGCCACTTTGGAGAACAGTGTGGAGATTCCTCAAGAAATTAAAAATAGAGCTTCCCTATGACCCTGCAATTGCACTATTGGGTATTTACCCCAAAGATACAGATGTAGTGAAAAGAAGAGCCATCTGTACCCCAATGTTTATAGCAGCAATGGCCATGGTCTCCAAACTGTGGAAAGAACCAAGATGCCCTTCAACAGATGAATGGATAAGGAAGATGTGATCCATATACACTATGGAGTATTATGCCTCCATCAGAAAGGATGAATACCCAACTTTTGTAGCAACATGGACGGGACTGGAAGAGATTATGCTGAGTGAAATAAGTCAAGCAGAGAGAGTCAATTATCATATGGTTTCACTTATTTGTGGAGCATAACAAATAACATGGAGGACATGGGGAGTTAGAGAGGAGAAGGGAGTTGGGGGAAATTGGAAGGGGAGGTGACCCTAAAAAACAACCTGAGGGTTTTGAAGGGGTAGGGGGGTGGGAGGCTGGGGGAACCAGGTGGGGGATATTATGGAGGGCATGTATTGCATGGAGCACTGGGTGTGGTGCAAAAACAATGAATACTGTTATGCTGAAAAGAAATTAAAAATAAATAAATAAATAAATACATATAAAAGGAATTAAAAAAATAAAAGAGCTATAAAAAGAACAGCAAATAAAGCCTAAGACCAACAGAAGAAGGGAAATAATTAAGATTAGGACAGAAATAAATGATAGAGGAATAAAAAAAAAAACAGTAGAACAGAGCAATAAAACTAGGAACTTGTTCTTTGAAAGCATTAACAAAATTGATAAACCCCTGGCCAGACTTATAGAAAAGAAAAGAGATAGGACTCAAATAAAATCACAAATGAAAGAGGAGAAATCACAAACTGATACTACTGAAATACAAATAATTATAAGAGAATATTGGGAAAAATTATATGCCTATAAAATGGGCAATCTGGAAGAAATTGATAAATTCCTAGAAAGATATGAACTACCAAAACTGAAATAGGAAGAGATAGAAAATTTGAGCAGACCCATAACCAGAAAATAAATTGAATCTTTAATCAAAAATCTCCCAACAGACAAGGGTCCAGGGCCAGAAGTCCTCCCAGGAGAATTCTTTTTTTTTTTTACTTTAAGATTATTATTTATTTTTTTTAATATAATTTTTTATTTTTTATAAACATATATTTTTATCCCCAGGGGTACAGGTCTGTGAATCACCAGGTTTACACACTTCACAGCACTCACCAAAACACATACCCTCCCCAATGTCCATAACACCAGCCCCCTTCTCCCAAACCCCCTCCCCCCAACAACCCTCAGTTTAAACAAGAATTAATGCCTATTCTGCTTAAGCTGTTCCAAAAAATATACATGGAAGAAAAACTTCCAAACTAATTTTACAAGCCTATAGTACCTTGATCCCAAAACCAGACAAATGGTTTGGGATCTCCCTACTAAATGGAGAATTACAGACAAATGTCCTTGATAACATGAATGCCAAATTCTCAACAAAATACTAGCTAATTGAGTCCAACAGTACGTTAAAAGGACTATTCACCATGGTCAAGTGGGATTTATTCCTGGACCCCAGGAGAAGTTCAATATCTGCAAGTCAATCAACCTGATACATCATGTAAATAAAAAGATAAAAAACATATGATCTTCTCAATAGATACAGAAGAAACATTTGACAAAATCCAGCAACATTTCTTAATAAAAACCCTCATCAAAGCAGGGATAGAAGAAACATACCTTAACATCTTAAAAACCATATATGAAAATCCCACAGCTAGTATCAACCTCCACGGGGGAAAAACAGAGAGCCTTTCTCTTACAGCCAGGGACAAGACAAGGATGTTTACTTTGACTGTTATTTAACATAGACTAGATGTCTTAGCCTCTTCAAGCAGAAATCAAAAAGAAAAAGGCATCTTAATCAGCAAGGAAGAAGCCAAACTTTCACTATTTGCAGATAATTTGATACTCTATGTAGAAAACCTAAAGAATTCACCAAAAAATTGCCAGAAGAAAGACATAAATTCAACAAATATGCAGGATATAAAAATAAATGTACAGAAAGCTGTTATATTTGTATGTACCAATAATGAATCAGCATAAAGAGAAACCAAGAAATCGGTACCATTTACAACTGCACCAAAGATAAATAAATTGGTCCCATTTGCAACTGCACTAAAGATAACTACAAATAAACCTAACCAAAGAGGTAAAATAGCTCTACACTGAAAACCATAGAACACTTATGAAAGAAATTAAAGAAGACACAAAGAAATGGAAAAACATTCTATGCTCGTGGACTAGAAGAACAAATACTGATAAAACACCTATACTACCCAAAGGAATCTATACATTCAACGTCATCCCTATAAATATATCACCAGCATTTTTCACAGAGCTAGAACAAACAATTGTAAAATCGATATGGAACCACAAAAGACCATAAGTAAACAAAGTAATGTTGAAAAAGAAGAGCAAAATGGGAGGCATTACAATCTCAAATTTCAAGCTGTATTACAAAACTGTAGTCATCAAGATAGTGTGGTACTGGATCAATGAAATGGATGAGAGAACCCAGAAATGGACCCACAGATGTATGGCCAACCAATCTTCAACAAAGCAGAAAAATATATCCAAAGGAAAAAAGATGATCTCTTCAACAAGTGGTGTTGGGAAAACGGAAGAGCAGCATGCCGAAGAATGAAACCAGACCACTTTCTTATACCATACACGAAAGTAAATTCAAAATGGATGAAAGACCTAAATATAAGACAATAAACCATCAAACTCCTAGAGAAGAAAACAGAAAGCGACTTCTGTGACTTTGGCTGAAGCAATATATTAGACACATTTCCAGAGGCAAGGGAAACAAGAGCATAAATGAACCCTTGAGACCTCATCAAGATAAAAAGCTTCTGCACAGTGAAGGAAAGCAGTCAAGAGAAGTAAAAGGCAACCTACAGAATGGGAGAAAATATTTGCAAATGACATATAAAGGGTTAGTATCCAAAATATATTAAGAACTTATAAAACTGAACACCCCAAAAACAATCCAGTTAGGAAATGGACAGAAGACTTGAATAGAGAGTTTCCAAAGAAGATATCCAAATAGCTAACAGACAAATGAAAAGATTCTCAATATCACTCATCATCAGGAAAATACAAATCAAAACTCCAATGATATATCACATCACATGTGTCAGAAATGGCTAAAATTAACACAGGAAACAAAAGATGGTAGGGATGCAGAGAAAGGGGTACCCTTTTGCACTGTTGGGAATGCAAAGTGGTGCAGCCACTCTTGAAAACAACATGGAGTTCCTCAAAAAGTTAAAAATAGAATTACTCTATTTAAAAAAAAAAAATAGAATTACTCTATGATCTAGCAATTGCACTAATAGGTATTTACCCAAAGGGTACAAAAATACTGATTCAAAGGGACAGTTTATAGCAGCATTAATACCCAAATTATGGAAAGGGCCCAAAGTACAGACTGATGTGATGAAGAGATAAAGAAGATGTGATATATATAGTTACTCAGCCATAAAAAAGAATTAAATCTTACCATTTGCAATGACATGGATGGAGCTTGAGACTTCTGCTAGGTGAAATAAGTCAGTCAGAGAAAGACAAATACCGTGCGATTTCACTCATATGGAATTTAAGAAATGAAACTGATGAACATGGGGGGAGAAGAGGCAAATTGGGAAACAGATTCTTATCTATAGAGAACAAACAGGGCTACTGGAGGGAAGGTGGGTGGCTAGACAGGTTAAATGCATGATGAGCATTAAGGAGGGCTCTTGTTAAGATAAGCACTGGGTGTTATATGTAAGTGATGAATCACTAAATTCTACTTCTAAAACCAATACTACATTATAGGTAAACAAACCTGTTTAATTTAAATTAAAACAAAACAAGAATCTTGCAACAGTTTCCCACTTAGAAAACAGTATTCTAAGCTAATTACATCATCCTTGGATGAAAGGGGATCTTGCATCTATTTAAGAATGTCAAACTTAATGTGAGCCCTGTGTCCACTGAATGGGATGGTTTAGAATAGAGAATAAAAAAGACAAAAAAAAAAAAAAATCCTCCCCCATCCTTTTATGTCCTGATAAATGGTCATTATATGCTCTGAAATAGATCATACTTCCACCTTTCCTCAACAAGTTAATGTTCATCCCCACCCCCCCAATGAGTCTTTTTTGGTATAAAACCCCAATTTTTCTCCTCTTCAGACTTTCCTAAACAGAAGTATGAAAGCCTTGACCTTCCCTTCAACTCGACTAAACTTGAGACATTTCTTCCTGACTATAGACCCCTGAGTTCCCTTTTCTTTGAGCATTTACTTAAGAAACCTTGCAATTACAAATCATTCCACGCCCTTTCAAGGTGTTTATCTTTTCCCAGCCTCTTGCTAGCTTATAACCTAGAAAGTCTTTCTCAAGGAATTGTGGGCAATTCCTTTAAAATGTAACCATCAAGAAAGGGGAGGGATGGGTGCCTGGGTGGCTCAGTGGGTTAAGCCTCTGCCTTCGGCTCAGGTCATGATCCCAGGGTCCTGGGATCGAGCCCCACATCGGGCTCTCTGCTCAGTGGGGAGCCTGCTTCCCTGTCTCTCTGCCTGCCTCTCTGCCTACTTGCGATCTCTCTCTGTCAAATAAATAAATAAAATCTTGAAAAAAAGAAAAAGAAAAAAAGAAAGGAGAGGGATAGAGGATGGCCTAAGTGGGTGATGGACATTAAGGATGGCACATGATGTAATGAGCACAGGGTGTTATATGAGACTGATGAATCACTAACCTCTACCTCTGAAACTAATAATACATTGTATGTTAATTAATTGAATTTAAACAAATTTTCCAAAAAAAAAAAATGATACAATTAAGAAAAATACGGAGTAAATTGTTGACCTTTCCAAAGGGGGGTGGGGGAAAAACAGCACTATCTCCCAGTCTCTGTGGGAGGTAGAAGCCTAACCTTGAAAAGTACCAGTTTACTAAGAATGTTGGTCTAATCCCATAGATCAACCTCCCCTCTCTTGAAGGTCCTCCTATACTTTTCTGCTTGTTCATTCCAGCACATTTAAATTCCCACTTTTTGTCTGGGTGGATTTGAGTTCAATCTCTCTGCTCTATTGCCATAGTCTCTCTCTCCCATTACAATAGTCTTAAATAAAGTCTCCCTTGCCTATTTAATTCCATCCCATGTAATTTCTTTTTAATATTATTCATTAATATATATTCTCTTTATTGTAATATTGTATATTGAATGTTGAATAAAACTATGCCCTTAACTATCCACTGTGTTTTATTTTTCACAATTTCAAGTTATGAAATTTTTGTTTTATGAAATTGTAGATATTGATTTGAGAAGGTATAAGTAATGGTAGCATATCTGCACTTATGCAAAGATAATTGTTAGAAGTTGCTAAAAAATTTAAAACATTATTTCCTTCTCTTGATATCTACTTCTTCTACCTGAAGCTAAGTACTTTAATTTTGCTAGGCTTTTTAAAAACATTCATCCCTTTTATAATGAAGTTTTGCTGGATTTCTGCCAGTCCATAGTATTCTAGGATACACTGTAAAATTAACAACCTTTCCCTCTAGGAGTCTGGATAGCAAAACTTCGGACAGTTGCTAATTTTTTTAAAGATTTTATTTACTTATTTGACAGAGATCACAAGCAAGTAGAGAAGCAGGCAGAGAGAGGGGAGGAAGCAGGCTCCCCTCTAAGCAGAGAGCCTGATGCAGGGCTCGATCCCAGGACCCTGGGATCATGACCTGAGCTGAAGGCAGAGGCTTTAACCCACTGAGCCACCTAATATCCCCAGATATTAAAATTTTTAAAGTTCCATTTGTTAGACCACACTTCCTGCTCACATGGAAAAGACCCCCTTCCATTACTCCTTGTGCCTCCCTAGGGACAGGACAAGGAAGTCTTCTATGAAATGTGTGAAATCAACACAATCAAATTAAACACTTTTTTTCCTGTTTAACAAAAAATAGACTGCTTTCTGTTAACACCTAAATGAATTGAATTGGCTCTTAGCCAAAGTTAAAGATGGTCCTGTATACTATCTGTTGAAAAGTTAACAAGTTTCTTCATTAGCATTCTAATAATCGAATGTTCAGTGAAGTGACTATTGGCTATCTTTTTCTATCATCTTTACATTCATTTAAAAGACACATAAGAGAAAAACAAATTTTAACATGGCTCTTCATTTTTAGGCATTTGTAACATTTGTCATTAGACTGCAAACTAATAACCACAGACCACAGCAGTTAAAAGGATAAAAAATGAATATGTTTTATGCTACTTTAATCAGGTAACAGTTCTTAATATTGGCAACTAACTATAACCCTTCTACACAGCTGTGTATGTATCAAGTTTTTAATTTCCCTTTTGTAAATTTCCTTTCTGCTCTTCTGACATTCCTTATTTAGGCAAAAAGTTAATCCTCAGAAGAGGTAGGAATATCTTAAAATTCAACTCTCTGAACTCAGGCTATTGTTTCCTAGATGACTTTTTAATCCTTCCTAAGATTTTAACCTATTCCATGTGCCTTATTTTCTTAAGTCACCTTTATGTTATAAGGTTATTCAGAAGTCAAAAATATTTTCTTATATCCAGGTAATTTAAAAAGTTTCTATACTTCCCACCTTCACTATAAAAATATGTTATCAAATGATACATTTTAGATGTGAAATTTTCTCCCAACAACTTTCTCTCATTTTAATCATATTAAATTCCCAAATAGTCTTTAACTTCTCCTCAGTTACCTTGAAAATCTGTTGAACTTTTATTTTGAGGAGAAATACCTTTTTGATTGAGACCAAATGATAAAAAATAAAATAAAATAAAATAAAATAAAATACCCGATTTTGGTTACCTCTGTGTAAACCAAAAATAAAAATGCATTCATGCATAAAAAAGGGTAGCTGGATTCTTGGTTTGTTCATGGTGAATTAACTAATGGTCCACATGAAATTAGGAGATACATTTGTGATTATTCTTTCTACAAATGGTTTCTTTTACATAACATTTAATGCATAACAGCTACCATCCAGTTTTCAGCAGTCCCTATGGGAAAATATGTGCTTAATTTCATCCTAATTGCAAAGACTGAAGAGGTATACACCTAGCATATAGGGCACACTTATCCTTAGCAGATTCACTAACCTCAACATTTAAAAACACATACATTATACTTGGTCTCACCATGAAAAAGGGATCATTCTATTATGATGCTTCCGTGTCAAATTATATGGGACATCAAAAACTAATATAATGTTATATGTCAGAGAAAATAACAAAATCATGACAAGCAATGAGAAGTTGTGTGTTCTTTCATTGGAAGATGCTTGACCATGTACAAAGTCACTGAGAAACACAGTTGAAGAGGTGAGATTGAATCTATAAAGATGAATGTACATTCTGTAGAAATTTTGAGAAAAAGATAGGATCCAGGTAAAAAAATAAACTTTTATAATGTGAAAAGCAAGTGATTTGCACAATGCATAATATATTGAATGGTAGTTATTGTATCAGTTAAGACAATCAATAGCTTTTTATCAGGGAAGATACTTTTGGTTACAAATAACTCAAACTGGGCTAAATAGGAGTAACTTACTAGTATGTGTAACTAAAAACAGAGTTAACAGGCTCAAGTATGTTTTTAATTAGGGTTCCAATTCCATTTGCTTGGCTCTGCCCATTACTAAATATGAGCTTCATGGTAATAAAGGCTAAAATACTTTCTGATCTGTCATCCATAAAGCATCTCTTGAGGCCCTTTCTTCAAAGCCTTACTCTGATTAGTTTAATATAGGTTACATACTTCTTCCTGAATCACTATGGAGAGATCAAACTGTGGCAATGTATGAATTATGCTAATAGGTTGTCTCCAGACAGGGTTTACCAGATATGTGACAAATCTCACCTGAACATACCACTTGCTGTACAACGAATAGGAGGTGAAACAGGAGTTGTCAACAATATATCAGGATAAAATGAACTATCAAGATGGAACCAAGACAGATTTCTCAAAATAGTGGTAGGTCACTAAACATTTACTTGCCCTCCCCATTTCTCCCTTTAGGACAGATTGAAAAAAGATTCCTTTTTCAATCTTTTTTCAATCTAAATTTCTCCCTTTAGGACAGATTGAAAAAAAGAATCTTTTTTTAATCTTTTTTCAATCTTTTTTTGATTGGTACAACTTGAGGTTGAAAGGAAAAGAAACTTCAACTTTGTCTACCAGAAGTTATTATAGTTAAATAGGTTGGTGGGTAGACGAAGCTTTATCTAGAGTGTTACTAAGAACCAGAGTTAATATTTGCTACTTGAAATTTGTCCAGAAAATCTTACAGAAATGTAATGCAATTCAGAGAGTAAGTACATTTTTTTTTAATCCTTAAAATTAATTGGATTCCCTGGACAGTCATTTCAGTTCTTGTTCTGAGAACGTATTCAGTCCTTAGGACCTAAGAGATCAAGATTGAATCTGAAGTAGGGTATAACCACTGCATTGATTATATATAGAGTAAATATTCTCAATCTGCTCCATATATAGTAGTTATGCTATGTTCTATGTTCTTAATCTACCCAGATCCAATAGGTCCTCTCAAAATCCCTTAAATCTTTAAGATTAAGAAGATTTTTTGTTCATTTCCCTGAATATGGCCAATCATCTTGTTATTCTATTGTTCATGTACTCTTCTTTAAGCCATGAGGACTCATGAATAATTTAGAATAGGAACATTTGTATTCCTGCCTAATCTCAGACACTGTTTTTTCTTCTTCTTCATATTTGCCCTATAAATTTTAGGATTGTTTACTCCAGCACTTTGAAAAATGCTCGTGAAATTTTTATCAGAATGGCACTGAAAGTATAGATTGCTCTAGGCAGTACAGACATTTTTTTTAAAGATTTTATTCATTTATTTGACAGAGAGACACAGTTAACTGTGAGAGAGGGAAAACAAGCTGGGGGAGTGAAAGAGAGAAAAGCAGGCCTCCCACCAAGCAGGGAGCCTGATGCAGGACTCGATCCTAGGACCCTGGGATCACAACCTGAGCTGAAAGCAGATGCCCAACAACTGTGCCACCCAGGTGCCCTTAGGCAGTATAGACATTTTAACAATGCTTATTCTTGGGATCCATGAGCATGGAATGGTCTTCCTTCTTTGTGTGTCTTCTTCAATTTCTTTCATGAGTGTTCTGTAGTTTCTAGAGTACAGATCCTTTACCTCTTTGGTAGGTTTATTCCCAGGTATCTTACGGTTCTTGGTGCTATAGTAAATGGAGTCGATTCTCTAATTTAATTTCCCTTTCTGTATTTTCATTGTTAGTGTATAAGAAAGCAACTAATTTCTGTACATTGATTTTGTATCCTGCCACATTACTGAATTACTGTATGAGTTCTAGCAGTTTGGGGTAGAGTTTTTTGGGTTTTCCATATAAAGTATTGTGTCATCTGTGAAGAGAGAGAGTTTGACTTCTTCACTGCCAATTTGAATACATTTTATTTCTTTGTTGTCTGATTGCTGTTGCTAGGACTTCTAATACTATGTTGATCAAGAGTGGTGAGAGTGGGCATCCTTGTAGTGTTCCTGATCTCAAAGAGAAGGCTGTCAGCTTTTCCCTGTTAATGATGTCATTTGCTGTGGGTTTTTCATAGATAGATTTAATGAAGTTGAGGGATGTTCCCTCTATTCCTATACTTTGAAGCATTTTAATCAGGAATGGATGCTGTATCTTTTCAAATGCTTTGCTGCATCAGTTTGGAGGACCATGTGGTTCTTCTCTCTTCTTTTATTGATTTGTTCTATCAGATTGATTGATTTGTGAATGTTGAACCACCCTTGCAACGGAGGGATGAATCCCACCTGGTCATGGTGGATAATCTTCTTAATGTATGGTTGGATCCCATTAGCTAGGATCTTGTTGAGAATCTGAGCACCCATATTTATCAGGGATATTGGTCAGAAATTCTCCTGTTTTGGTGGGGTCTTTTCCTGGTTTGGGGATCAGGGTAATGCTGGCTTCATAGAAAGAGTCTGGAAGTTTTCATTCTACTTCAGTTTTTTGAAACAGCTTCAGGAGAATCATTGTTATTTCTTCTTTCAATGTTTGGTAGAATTCCCCAGGGGATCCATCAGGTCCTGGGTTCTTGTTTTTTGGGAGTTTTTTTTTTTTTAAAGATTTTATTTATTTATTTGACAGAGAGATATCACAAGCAGATGGAGAGGCAGGCAGAGAGAGAGAGAGAGAGAGAGAGAGAGAGAAGCAGGCTCCCTGCTGAGCAGAGAGCCCGATACGGGACTCGATCCCAGGACCCTGAGATCATGACCTGAGCCGAAGGCAGCGGCTTAACCCACTGAGCCACCCAGGTGCCCCTTGGGAGGTTTTTGATCACTGCTTCAATCCCATTACTAGATATCGGTCTATTCAGGTTGTTGATTTCTTCCTGATTTGCCTCATTAAACAGAGCCAATTAAACTGGGCCTATAAACTGAGTCCAGAACATCATGGTAACAAGAAAGCAATGGGAAGACCCCAAAGGATCAGGAAAGTGGTAGAATATAAGGTAGTTTCTGAAGATTCGTTCTGGTTGTCCTGTGGGAAATGGAAAAGACAGGCAGGATAGTATAGAGAGAAGCCATTAAAAGGCTATTACAGTTATCAAAGAAAGAAATGACTGAGCACAGACTAAGGTGGAGGCAAAGAATATAAAGTGGAATATATGGACTAGAGGTGGGCAAGTGACTTTCAGAGCCTTGCTTGTTTTTTCTGGAAGATTGGGATACTAACATATAACCCTTCTGTCACATTTTAATAATGTATGTGAAGTGATTAGAAGCATCCTTGACAGAGAGCATAATTAAGGTTATTTATTGCTCTCACTGTTAAAATGATCATCTTGGAAGTAGAAGTGACAGGACTTATTAACAGCTTTTTGAAAAACTGATTTTCTGGGGTGCCTGGGTGGCTCAGTGCATTAAACCGCTGCCTTTGGCTTGGGTCATGATCTCAGAGTCCTGGGATCGAGACCCACATAAGGCTCTCTGCTCAGCAGGAAGCCTTCTCCCCACTGTCTTTCTGCCTGCCTCTCTGCCTACTTGTGATCTCTATCTGTCAAATAAATAAAATAATAAAAAAAAAAAACTGATTTGCTTTGTGCTGGACCCTTATCAGATGTTGTTCCAACCTCCAGGTAGAGTCTAGTGGAGTAAAGGGCCATTAGTTTTAGTCTATGTCACAGTTTCAGAGTGCATATTCAGATTTTTACTGACATGTTTATTACATTAATGTTTTCAACTATAGCAAGTATAAAATTTATTACTCATCTCTCAGAGATAAAGAAATTATGTATTATTATTATTATTATTTCTGTCTCTAAACTTCTATTTCTAATCTCTAAATCAAATCCCTTTGAGTTTCCCCTCATGAACAGCAAGAAATTCAATCTCATTAGGATTTGTAGAGCTCTTCTCCAAGGTTATGTAAGAGCTCCAGGTTCTTATTTATTCCAATAATTTCAACAAGAACCTTTCATCAGTCTACACTGGAAAAGCCCTATGGTCAATATGAAGCAGAGAACACTGTTATTTCATTGGGCATCTTGAACACCACAATCTTTGCCAAGTAGAGGGGTTAGGTCCCTTGGTAAGCAGCTTTCAATCTCTTCTGAAATTCTGCTATGTCCCTTGGTACTGCATGGAAGCAGATTGCTGATTCCTACACACGAGTCATCCCATACAATCTGAGAACCTTTCTCAGTTCCTGAGAAGTATATCTCTGGACAACCCTTAGCTCCTCTATCATAAACACCACAGTCTATTTCCTCCATGTGCTCACCTTTCAAAAACACTACTATTCTTTTTTACTTTTAGTTTATGCATTAAAACCACCACCAATTCGTGATTATCTGGGGATTCAGATCAATACTGTGGGAGCAGGAAGTGGGGGCTTTTTGATCATTCACCATGTGACATATGACTTCATCTATAAACTTATGGCCTCATTAAACAGAGCACCTTGTTAAACAGGTTCTAGAAAATCCTAGGTCCTTTTACAACTAGGCGATCATTTATGTAGGGTTACCAAAGAGAGAAGAGAAAACATAGAGGTACTTTTTACTCCTTATATCTTGCATTGTATCACGGTACTATATCCATGCTTGCTTCCTTGTCAGATAGGTGGGCTTCATACATTTGATAAACTATCAATGTCCCAGGTAAGACAAAGGTTGTAACAGAAGTCATTTCTGCCATCATGGATAATAAAAGATGAATACTGGTTAGTTCTTGTTGAAAAACACTGACCAGACCATGTCCACAAAGTCTGATGAAATAAAAATATTATTTCTATTTTTTTTTGTCCTAGGAATAGGTTAAGGGGGTAGAAATTTCCATTTATGTTCAAATCATTGAAACAATGCAAACAAAGAGACCTTATAACAGAGCTCTAATGAAATTAATATTGGATGATTATTTAATCCTATCTTTAATAGAAAATAAAAACTGTTATAAACCCCTCTGATGGATGGCTCTTAAAGCTTTGAAACTTCTTAAAATACAGTCTGTGTTTTATGAAGGTAATAAGCAGAAGAGAGATTTCCCCTAATACTTGGCCAAGAATTCTCCTAAAATACACATCTGGAGCCCCAAAAATCTGTTAACTCAGATACTATCAGGCCCTTCTCTCTTTTTTATGTCCTACATACTCGGACCCCAAGAACAGTTTGGCCCCTGTCCCAATAGGGGACAGAAGCCACTCTCACAAAGGTAAATAGTTGTTAGTCCTCCTTAATGGGCATAAACCACAAACTCACTATTTTTCCTGGGAAGGAGAGGATGATATAAGAACAGCTCAGACCTTCACTCAACTCTGTAAGCAACCTAAATGTCTATTGAAATAAGAATGGATAAATAAAATATAGAATATCCACGTAATTGTTAGGTGGCTGTGAAAATGGAGTTACTGTTATCAACCCAAGTAAATTTCAAATCATTTTTGAGGAAAAAGGCACATTCCCAAAAGTAGCTCATGGTGATAACTACATTATAGAAACATGCAAAAGACTGTTTAGCAAATCATTCAGTTAGAATAAAAATATTAAGATATTCAGTGGAGTGAAAAGAGAAAAAAAAAAGAATATGATGAAGGTACCTCCGAGGTAGGAAAATGTAATTAAGATGATGTAATTAAATGTGATTAAGATGAAGTTCTTGAATTGTATTTTTATGTGACATGTACATGGATTTTAATTAGATTCTCTATCCTTCTCAGCATGTTCAGAATAATACAGGAAACAATCAAAGTTTGGACCTCTTTCCTGGAGGTGAGAAAAGGGTGACGTGAAGAGAGGTTAGTGCGATTACATTCCTTCTTCAAACTGCACATGCACTGTAACTAGACAGAACGAGCTAGGCTCCACTTCACTAACAAATTTCAAAATGCTTATCACATAACTGGACAAAAGTTCAACTTTCATTTTTGTAGAGCAGCTGGCTTCCTTGAGGTGGCTCCACATTCCAGATGGCTTCATATCAACACAGGTTTATATGATTACCATGACTAAGAAAGAAAGCAGGAATAATTATCACACGGGGGATCTCAAGTACTTCTAAACACGGCCAAATGTCACATACCATCCCTCATTTTAAGGGGCTTATGCCTTAGCCTTTTTCATCCTCCCTACAGAAGCAGAAATCTGAGTCAAGGGCATGCCTGTAAATCATTTATTTTGTGAAGTAGTCCTAGAAATAGGAGGAAAATAGATAGAAAAATACAGGGAAGGAGGAAAAGGCAATTCTAGGGATTATTGGCAAGCAGATTCTCTCTCAGGTTCAGTCATGCCTCAAAGTCCACAGGAGTCATAGAAGATGTATCTGACAATTGCCTATTTGAGTGATTTTCAAGTATTTATCCATAGTCTTCTAACCTTATTGCCCAAGAATTGTCCCCATCCAGTAACTAACACTGTCTGACTGGTGTATGCTTCAAAATGGCTGAGCTGGTCCTTGCTTCACAGAAAAACACCAGGGCAAACAGCAAGGGATATGCAAAACAGCTGAGGCCAGCTCCATCAAGGTACACCTCTGAGCAGTGGACCACCACAGTAATAGCTGGAATAGGAAGTGTGCTGAAATGTGGGTAGTCATCCAATACAGACTGCCACTTACACTATTCAGATCTACTTGTGCCCTACATCAAGGCCAATAGGTGACAGAGAAACAACATACTGTCCTCACTGCTATAACTCATCTCAAGACAAACACTGATAGTTCTCTTCATCACACACATATATGGACCACACATACAGACCTCTGTGAGAAGTCAAAGCCTGCAGCTACTTCACATGGTTTAACCATGGTTGGTGCAATTACCTAGCTATAGTCATGACTAGGCATAGAAGCACCAAGATACTCTTCTGGATTTTTAGACGTACTTCTTGTCCCCAGTATATATCTCTATTATGATAGAAATGTTTAGGATCAACCACTCCAACCCATACATAACTCTTTTAATGGTTCAACAGCATTAAGAGTTAAAATGAGGAAATAGTAGTGGGGCTTCAGGCAATTTGAAATTTTACCTATGGTAGAAATATTTCCCTGGTGGGATCCAGGATATTCTCTGCTATTCTAGCACAGTCAAGGGACAGGAAGCACAAAGTCCAAAAGAGGGTCACTTGGGGATAATATAAAGAGGGGCCTAGCTTGTTAGCCATAAAAGCCAATGCCTTATCTCCAGTATTCTTCTCAACCCATACTCAAAGTTTTCATTATACCAATCTTATTCCACATGCCAGAGGTCATATCATCCTATGCCCAGTGATCAGAGAATTACCACTTATAGAGTCCCATCTTGACTAAAGATGACTAAAGTCAAATTTAATAAAATAAATAAAATTTAAAAAAAAATTTTAAAGACTATTGGAGTGACTTAGAGTACTAACTATTCTAGCCTGGGCTTCCCCAGGCAGAGACTGAGACAGGGATTGCAGATATGCTCAACCTCCAGAATGGTTTCCTTGGAGAAACCATTTAGAACTTTCAAATTCTCTGCCTATGGATAGAAAAGAGTAGTATTAATCTACCAAATCCTATCCCCATTGTCTAGGCATATCTCATGGGACGATAAATACCTCATCTTCCCAGCCTAGAACATCCATCAGAATGACAGAATTTTTACAGGTGGCCCCAGCAGATATGGCAGAGAAGTGCTGAGGCAGAAAATGAACTTCCCAGTGCAGCTGACATGAGATGTTGTCAGGTTACACCTGTCTACACCAACCTTTTACAGCAATATTTGAGGTGATGGGGGGTGGGAGGAATGGACTGAGGGAGTATGAGGTAAGGCACAAGCAGAGCCTGCCATATTCCTGGTAAGAAAGAAAGACTGGACATGCTGGTAGACACTACTGTGGTCTACCATAGACCCTCTTAAATATATAGTTAGGAGCACCATCTGTCACTCCATGAAGCCAAGGAGAGGATATATCTTATTTATCACATTAAGTGCTCAAATATCCGTTGAGTAAATGATTAAAAGAATAAGTAAACAATGCTGCTTACTGAATTGTTATGGAAGAAAATTTAGAAGCACGTCATCTTGATGGGTTCATGATCAAAGGAATGAGACTGATACAAAGCGAAAGTCAAGCAAATCTTTATTTTGCGCCAAGCATCGAGAATCAAACTGACTATTCGGGGCCACCTCTTACAGAGAGGGCGACCCCTTCCATCCTCACAGACTAACTTTTATAGAGCAAAGGCCATGTGGTTGACCATGGCCACAAGCAGGTGGCCAATGAGATTGTAACACACAGAGAAAGCTGCATGCTAGGTCACACACGGGTGGCCAGTTGAATTACAATTCACCCCATAGTAGCTATTTGAACTAGCCTATCACCTTGGTCAGAATTGGTGCCCAAAAGGCATCCAAAAGGTGGAGCCCACACTCCTTGGTAGCTAGGGAGACAGTATGCATGCCCCACTGATTGGATGTCTCCACCAGGCCTGACCCTAATCTGCATAAACAATAAAATCACTGTTTAACCAGATGGAATCGCTCTGGCTAAATAGGCCCTTACAATCTTACCTACTACATGTATAGGTATAGGATTCCTGTTAAGTAAAAGTGCACAGAAGCATTTTATCATGCACTACAAAATACATATTATCCAGGCACTCAGTATCCATCATGTCTTAATAGCAGAGATAAAAGGCAGACTCACGTTTCTATAGGTTCAGTCCATCCATACTTACAGAACATAATTAAATTACTCAGTGATTGTTCTTTAACCCAAGTTAGCATGAAGGATATATTTGAAATGAAGTAAAGCATAACAAAATAATGCATATGTAGTCGGGTTTTATTTTCATTTTGAGAAATATGTTCTGTTCTACCCAATAGCAAAGCAATTCACTAGTCTAGCATAATCCAAGTGCCATATAGCTTTCTTCAGATCCCTACCTAATATGTATATTTTTAGGTGTTTTGTGGATTTACAGAGAGGGAGACAGAAAGAGGAGAATGATAGGTTTCAGCTTACTCTAATTATGAAGAGTTGCCTTTCACATGGAAATATTTCACAATTCATTTCATTTTGCAAATGATTTGAGTTGCCATTTCCATTATACTGCTTTGATTTCTCCATCCCTTTTAAAACAAAAATCCTGTGCATCTAAGATGGCCAGTTATGATAAAACTATAGCCATAAAGAATTTTTCATGAGGATAGTACTATAGGCTTAAGTTCTGAGCCAGTGACCCCAAAATACTACCAACTTATAGTATTATGGCTTCCAACCTCAAGGATGTAGAACCTTTTTAACTATCAAAAAAGATGAATGGATCAAGAAGATGTGGTATATATACACAATGGAATACTATGCAGCCATCAAAAGAAATGAAATCTTGCCATTTGCGACAACATGGATGGAACTAGAGCGTATCATGCTTAGCGAAATAAGTCAAGCAGAGAAAGACAACTATCATATGATCTCCCTGATATGAGGAAGTAGTGATGCAACATGGGGGTTTAAGTGGACGAGAAGAATAAATGAAAGAAGATGGGATTGGGAGGGAGACAAACCATAAGTGACACTTA
>NC_081557.1:260139139-260142351 GCF_022355385.1 Mustela nigripes | reverse complement strand
GGGGGAGGGTATGTGTTTTGGTGAGTGCTGTGAAGTGTGTAAACCTGGTGATTCACAGACCTGTACTCCTGGGGATAAAAATATATGTTTATAAAAAATAAAAAATTATATTAAAAAAAAATAAAAAAAATAAAATGCAAAAAAAAAAAAAAAGGTATCAACCTCTTCTATCCCAATACTACTCTTAATTACATTTAAGTGAAATTGAATTTCCATAGTCAAACAAGTGCTAAACATAATTAAAAGTAGCAGCATGGAAAATATATGTTCATTTATAAGTCACTGCTTATTTGTTGATAGTAGAGCACTGGTTTAGGGGTACCTGTGGATCAAAATGCTTGACTTGATAATCAGACTCTGCTTACTAGAAAACTCTAAGGCACAACTTTCTGATCTATAAAAAAGAATGGGGACTTTTGTACTGTCAAAGATTAAATGAGGAAATGCATGTGAACTGTTCAGCATAGCATTTGAGAGGAGAGGTACTAACAGTAAGAAAAATGTTAAGCTAGCTTCATGTTAACAATTTTAGTAGTATGCTTATGAATCTGGCTTTTCTTTTTTCCTTTTACAATGACATTGATCACTTCCCCTCAAAAAAAAAAAATGGGAAAAATCACTTTTGTTAATTAAACTAGCCAGGCCAGTTTGCTGAGCAATAAACAATAAGACCACATAGCTACAGTATAGAGAGATATTACTAGCTAGTGTCTGTACAGTCTTGAGACTTTTTTGGCTAGCTCATTGGGAAGCTGAATGGCAACAGATTTTATTGGCATTTGACAACTTCAGAGTAAATTTCAGAATGACCCAAAACACGAGTTCATTATTAAAAGAAAAATTATCTTTGAGAATAATCCTCACCACTTCTCCCGTTAGACTACAAATCAGTAATCTTAGTAAGAATTCCAGATTCCTTATTTGTAAAGTTAATATACAATGTTCTGTGTACCAATGCATAAAACAACCCTTCTTTTAGATAACCTTGAAAATTCTAATTTCTTAAAATCTGTACACTTCTCAGGCCATACAACAGATGAAAGAGGAAAGTTAATAGCAAGAGGAAATGGTGTGGGTTTTCTCTTACTATTTGCACCCTCTCACCTCACCAAAAAAAGAGGGTTTGCTTCATCTAGTGTTTATACACTTTGTGGTTATTCCCTGTTGTTCTATATGCTGCACAATACCTGTGTGTGCTTTTATTGTTTGTTGCCCATGGCTGTTCTAGTTTTTCTGTGATTAAGTTAGAAATATTTTTTGTTGACACCAAGGTACACAGCAGAATCTCAAGCCTAATTCTCCAGGATATTCAGTGACTTTTTTTTTTAATAAAAAAAGACATGGAATAAAAATATATGTTTATAAAAAATTAAAAATTAAAAAAAAAAGACATGAAGCTTTAAAAACCAAGTGGTATTCAGATAGGCTGCTCATTCTAAAACAATTTTCCTTGGGTTATAGTGGCTCAACTGTCCTTAAAAATTATATACTTAATCGTATCTACTAGAAGAGTGCATAACAGAATAGATATGCCTCACACAGTTTTTCTTTCTTTTTAAGTAGGCTCCATGTCCAGCATTGATCCCAACACAGGGCTTGAACTCACAACCCTGAGATCATGACCAGAGCTGAAATCAAGAGTCAGATGCTTAACTGAGTGAGGCACTCAGGCACCCTGCTACTCACAATTTAAAAGGACATGGGCTCCCCAGGTTTCTCCCAGTGTAAATTATCTGAATGAAGTTCACTAAAAACTTTTACATGAAAAGCAATTATCACTACTGAACATGTAACTATTTATTAAAACATAATTATCACCTTTTCCATCTCACTAGAATTACATTCCATGAAGGCAAATATTTTTGTCTTTATTTTCATTATCTTACCCCAATGTTTCAAACAGTGTCTGGGTCAATATAAGTTTCTTTGAATGAAGTATTGTGTTACTAATGCTGGTCAAATTACTATAATTAACAATGTAACAGTATGTTAGGAACAGTAGATTACCACTTTTATGCCACATAACTACAGGTTAAGCAGAGTTAGGTTATTTTAAAAAGTGGGCTTTTTAAAATTTCTTCCTTTGACTTGTTACCTCAACATTTGTAAAATCAAAAATTTAAACACTCATTAGAAATCAGTCATGAGAGAAGAATAACATATTTGAAAAAAGAGAATTTATCTGTTTTGAATTCAAATGTTTAGGTTTAGCCAAATGTCTTCATTTTTCCACTTTAACTGGTATCATTCAACTTGTATTAATCGAGGTAATTAGGCAATCTTGCAACCTTTAGTAAAGCTTGCACACAACTGTCTATAACAACCAAAGTTCATACTCTCGCACTGTTCTAAGAGATTGCTTACTCCATCAGGAGAAAGTCATCTACCTTAGCTATCAATGGTGATGACCTGGACTAATTCAATTAACAAGAAACACTCTAGCCCAGAGTCCAGTCTTCTATTTTAATCTCAAAAGATTTCAAGTACCATCGGTACTCTAATCCTCAGCTTTCTTATTTGTGAAATTATTCTATAATCTTCTGACTATTAATGCATAAATTGTTGTCCAGAGTAAATGAAATAATTATAGGAAAGTGACTTATAAGTTGTAAAGCAACTGAAGTATATGATATGGCTGGTATTAGCACTCATCTATATTCACTCTTTGTCAAAGCTTTTTTAATTTTTTATTTATTTTTTAAAGATTTATTTATTTGACATAGAGCACAAGCAGGGGGAGCAGCAAGCAGAAGGAGAGGGAGAAGGAGGTTTTCCATTGAGAAAGAAGCCCCAGGCAGGGCTCCATATCGGGACCCTGGGATCATGACCTGAGAAGAAGGTGGATGCTTAATGACTGAGCCACCCAGGCGCCCCAAATTATTGTTCTCTGGTTTTTTTTTGTTGTTGTTGTTTCTAAAGGTTTTAATTTATTTATTTGACACAGAGAGAGAGAGATCACAAGTAGACAAAGAGGCGGGGGGCGGGGGCAGGCTCCCTGCTGAGCAGAGAGGCCAATGCAGGGCTCGATTCTAGGACCCTGAGATCATGACCTGAGTCGAAGGCAGAGGCTTAACCCACTGAGCCACCCAGGCGCCCCTGTTTTTTTTTTGTTGTTGTTGTTGTTGTTTCCAAGAGCTATGATTTTACACCAAATTTTACTTGTGTAAATGCAGTAGAGTCCTGATATCTAAAGAGGACAAAAAAAAAAAAAA
>NC_081557.1:260056087-260139039 GCF_022355385.1 Mustela nigripes | reverse complement strand
GATGCGGGACTCGATCCCAGGACCCTGAGATCATGACCTGAGCCGAAGGCAGCGGCTTAACCCACTGAGCCACCCAGGTGCCCCTGTTTTTTTTGTTGTTGTTGTTGTTGTTTCCAAGAGCTATGATTTTACACCAAATTTTACTTGTGTAAATGCAGTAGAGTCCTGATATCTAAAGAGGACAAAAAAAAAAAAAAAAAAATAGAGTAGCAGAAATAGCCAGTGTTTGTATCCTGCATATTCCTTTATTTACCTGGACCTTATATTAACTGGACTTTATTTCAGAACACATCTTGTACAGAATTTGCATGGCAGTACTTTGAATAAAGCAGACAGGGAGAAGTAGGTAATTTTTTACCACTCATTACACATTAAGCTGTTGAAAGTCTCCATATCTGAAGTGATAATAAGAAGTAAACTTTCTAGCAGGTAATCAGTTGCCTTTATTTAAAAAAAAAAAAAAACAATTGGTTCAGAAATAGAATGAGAATAAATTTGTTGCCAGAAAATTTTTCTTTGCTAATTCCCTTTATCCCCAACCAAATTAGACTTTAGGAAGGACATCAAACTAAGTTCATCAGATCTTTTTATCTTAGTCCCACATTTGAGTACTTTAAATGGTGGTTTGACTAAACTGGGCAGCAATTTGGTAGTTATCCAACTGATTCAATCAAAAGCATGTCTGAACAGCACTAATTAAACTCTAGGATATCAAGAATGTGAGATTAAGAGTCACTTATGGTTTGTTGCTGGGGGGAGGGGGTTTGGGAGAAGGGGGCTGGTGTTATGGACATTGGGGAGGGTATGTGCTTTGGTGAGTGCTGTGAAGTGTGTAAACCTGGTGATTCACAGACCTGTACCCCTGGGGATAAAAATATATGTTTATAAAAAATAAAAAATAAATAAAAATATATGTTTATAAAAAATAAAAAATTAAAAAAAAAACTCTAGGATATCAAGAATGAATAAAAAGCAATGTGAAAACAACTTGATGGTTCTGTACAGTTTGATTTCTTAATTCCCGATAACATCATGAGTGCTAATTAGACTGTCCAAAGGATCTTGGTTTTCTGTTAAGAACATATTGAACTAACCTAATCAGTTTAGGTACAGCTCTATGCAGAATGACAATAGGA
Organism: Mustela nigripes; assembly: GCF_022355385.1. NCBI lineage: Eukaryota > Metazoa > Chordata > Mammalia > Carnivora > Mustelidae > Mustela > Mustela nigripes. The sequence goes on along the minus strand of NC_081557.1, from coordinate 260,137,903 downwards.
TCTTGCATGTGACTAATGCTAGAAGGTAAATATCAAAATAAAAATATTAAGCTCAAATCCAAATAAACATTAATTGCAATAATTGAAAGTACTGGAGAACCTAAGACTATTAAAACAGTATTCATTGGAATAGGTAAGAGTGAAAAATAATTAAGATAATAAGTATATGGAGCTATTAGAATAAAGGCTTATATCTAATACTTAACCAAGACAAGTAAAATCTCCTTTCCAAAGAAATAAAGACATTATTCAAGACTACAATAAAGTCAATTAGCTCAAAAAGAGAGCTATTTTGCTCCCTTCTACAAAGTTAAAAATTAAGTTTGTATTTTCAAACAGTTCTTCTAATACTAAGATTAATTTTCCTCTCAAAATCAACTTTGAGAACAGGTAAAAAGAAGAAACTATCATGAGTTTATAAGAAAGCTGATTACAAATATTAAAAATGAAAGACTAGTCATTTAAAAATGACTAGTGATATTCTTAAAAAATTATTATCAACACTTATGGGCAGACTTTTTATATTTTAGATATTTGTAATTCTATTTATGTATAAAGAGTATTTATTTCCTCTTCCAGGTAAAAAGGAATAACAGGAAATCAAATACCATGCTAGAGTTTTTGCTGTAAGAAACCATTAATGAGGTACCTGCTTTCAGGCAATAGACAATAGATAAGTTTGAATCCCTCTGAATAAGGAGCCTCAGAAGGTAAGCTACAAGGTTAGCTCTCTATTTGTAGAAAGTGTGCTGACCTCAACTGCAACAAGCTGCAATCCATGCAGAGTGCAGTGGCCCCACTGAACTGAGCAATTTGCAGCATAGGGTATGGGGTTGGGGAGGAGAATATGCATGGCAGCAGGAAACAGGCTCGGAAGCCTATGAGCTTCCCCATATGATCTAGGACAAAGATGGCCGTGCATGCACAAGGCAAAGACATATAAGCCTTGCTATGCATAATTTTTCTTTTTGATAACAGCTTTATTAAAATTCACACCCCATGCAACTCATCTATTTAAAATATTAGTCTATCCACAGATAGAATCATCTAAAATATTAGTCTATCCACAGATAGAATCCACATGCAATCATCAGCACAGTCAATTTTAGAACCTTTTCATCACCCCAGAAAGAAACACCACAAAGCGTGGGTGGCTCAGTTGGTTGAAAGACCAACTGTTGGTGTCAGCTCAGGTTATGATCTTGGGATCGTGGGATCAAGCCCAGCATTGGCTCCACACTCAGGGAATAGTCTGCTTAAGATTCTATCTCTGCCCACCCCCCTGCACATGTGTGCATGTACACTCTCTAAAATAAGTAAATCTTAAAAAAAAATGGATAGAAAGAAGGGAATGCTATATCCTTTAGTTATCACTCCACTGATTCCCTCATTTCTCCAAACCTAGGCATCCACTAAGCTACTCTGTCTCCATAGCTTGGCTTATTCTGGACATTTCATGAATAGAATCATGTAATAGGTGGTCATTTAACATAACAGTTTCAAGGTTAATCCATGTTAAACAAGTATCCATACTACATTCCCAGTATTCTGTATGGATATATAACATTTTGTTTACCTGTTCATCAGCTGATGGGCAATTGGGTTGGCATTTGGCTATTACAAGTTGTGTGACTATAAACATTTGTTAAAAGATTTTGTGTAGACATAGATTTCATTTCTCTTGGGAAGAAATCTAGGAGTGGAACTGCTGTGTCACATGGTAACTATGCTTAACCATTTGGAGAATTTGCAGACCATTTTTCAAAGTGGCTGCACCATTTTATATCCCCTACAACCAGTTTATGAGAGTTTCTATTTCTCCACATTCTCAACACATTATTATCCCACTTTGCAAATATTCAGCCAAGTGGGTATGAAGTGGTGCCTCATTATGGTTTTGGTTTGCATCTCCCTGATGACTAATGAAATCAAACATCTTTTATGTGGTTATTGGCTACTTATATATGTTTCTTGGAGAAATGTTTATTCAAATTTTTTACCCCTCCCTTTGTAAATTCAGTTCTCTTTTTGTTCTTGAGTTGTAAGAGTTCTTTCTATATATTTTGGATACAAGACCCTTATTGGGTAGGATTTGCAAATATTTCCTCCTACTCTAAGGACTGTCTTTTCAAGATCTTGATGAAAACCTTTGCACTACAAAGGACACTAGTTTTGATGAAGTCCATTTATCTATTTTCTCTCTTGTTGCTTATCCTTATGGTGTCATATCTAGGAATCCACTGTCTTCAAGACTACCCCTATACTTTCTCCTAGAAATAGTGAAATGGAGCTGAAAACTTAGTGAAGTGAGCAGACATCAGCTCCAGGTCTCCTTGGTGTCCCTTTCTTGTCCTTGAGCTACTGCCCACAAGCCAAAGCAAGGGCAGTTAGTGTTCAAGTTTTCTCAGTGATTCCATGCTCAAGGTTGAACCTATATCCCACAAGCAAGATCTAGGAAGAAAAGGGTCACTTGCTTTTCAGCCACACTCACCTGGAGCTTATAGCATCAGTAGCAGGTAGATAAAAGGTAGGAGGAGGAATGCTGGCGTCCTGGTCCTCTGGCGGGTAGCCCTACCAACTGAGAGATGAGGGAAAAGGAAGTCCCGTGTAGTTATACTTGTCTTGCTGAGCTAGGAGTGAGGAGTGAGTGGGTCTTGTTTTAAATACCACAGACTGTCACTTTCCTTACCAAGTTTAGATTTTCTTGGGGAAAAAAAAGTTTCTTCATTTGCTATATACCCTTTTTCTGGAGACTTTCACTAGTTTTCTAGAGGAGCAAGTCCATGATATTTCTCATATTGTCATGCCAAAGGAACTACAAGGTTTCTTTCAGGGGGGATGTTGAAAAGGCTCTAAACCTGGAGATGGTGATAGTTGCCTGACTATACTAAAAACCATTCAATCTTATACCTTAATCTGATGAACATTATGGAATTCAAATTAAATTACATCTCCATAATTTTGCCATTAAGAAAAGAATATATGAAGCTTACCAAAATGTCACTACTGTTTTGAGAAGTGAAAAGAGAACAGAGGTCAAGCAGCACTAGAACCTTTCACACCCCAGACCCTGCTAGTGGAAAGACTTCATCACCACCTTCTTAAACATCAAAACATCCAGCTAAGACACTAAAAAGACTACATTCTAGACATACAGGCCTCAATGGAGACCAAAATCTATTCTGGATCCACCTGTACAGAGCCTAATATCCTTGTCATTACAAAAGCAATAAAAGACAGTGTTTGGAGGGGTTCAGTCCCTCCAAGGTACAGGGACTTGGAAAATACTTCATGCTTTTCACTCATCTACCCTAATAAAAGGCAAAATAAATCTCACACAAGTTTAAGATGAAGTTGGCCAGTAATTGAAGTTCCAAAACTGAAAAAAAAAAAAAAGTCAAATCTTTATAGGAATATAATGGAATGCAGGTTTTTTAATAACATATTCAATAATGTCCTACATATGAAAAGAAACAGAAAAACGTCACTGATAATCCAGATAAAAATCAGTCAATAGAAACCAACTCTGAGATGGCCCACACATGCTTTTTAGTATACCAAGACTATAAAGCAGCTTATATTAATATGAAGGAAGATTTAAAGAATATGTTTGAAGAATTAAAAGCAAATATGGTCTTAAATGAACAGAAACGTAATAGTAAAATAGAAACTATAAAAAGATTTTAGGGGGAGAGTCAAGATGGTGGAAGAGTAGCAGACTGAGATGACATCAGGTTGCAGGAGTTCAGCTAGACAGTTATCAAACCATTTTGAACACCTACAAACCCGACAAGAGATTAAAGAGAAGAGCAGCAGTTCTAGAAACAGAAAATCGACCACTTTCTGAAAGGTAAGACATGCAGAGTAGTGAATCTGAAGTGATGAGAAGCTAGACCGCAGGGGGAGGGGCCACGTCCTGGCAAGCACTGGAGCAATGGAGCACAAAATCCTAACTTTTAGAAGTCTGCTCCACTGAGGGACATCACTCCAGAGGCTAAGCAGGGGTGGGGTCCCCGAGGACAGTGTGGTCTCAGGTCCCCCGGGGTCACAGAAGGATGAGGGGTGTCTGACTGTAGCAGAGCTCACAGGTATCAGAGCAGGAAAGCTGACTTTACAAACAGAGGTGAGGACTGAGCTCTCAGCTCAGGGTTACCTTAAACTGTGATCTGTGGCACAATTGGATCACTACTCATTGAGCAGGGACCCCACAACTTGCAGATCCAGGGAGACCTATCTTCCTCCACTGGATGAGCAGTTGGCAGGAATCTGCTGGGTTTAGAGAGTCCAAATGGGGCTGTGTGCCAGAGACAGAAATGCTTGGTCACAGGCTGGGTGAGCTCGGAGCACGGCTGGAGAACAGGGAGACAGGAGTGATGGGGTGCTTTTCTCTGAAGGTGCACTGAGGAGTGAGGCCTCAAGCTCTTAGCTCCTCTAGGCCAGAGATTGGGAGGCCGCCACTTTTCTTTTCATTCCCATCCTCCAGAGCTCTACAGAAAGCATTCAGGGAACAAAAGCTCCTGAGAGCAAAACCAAGCAGATTACTTAGCCCAGCCCCTGGCAAGGGTGGTGCAATTCCACCTTGGGTAAAGACATTTGAGAATCACTACAACAGGCCCCTCTCCCCAGAAGATCAGCAAGAAGATCCAGCCAAGACCAAGCTCATTGATAAAGGAGAACAGTGGAATTCCAGAGGAGGGGACAGCAAAGAATGGAATTTATGTCTTTCTCCCCATGATTCTTTAGTCTTACAAAGTTAATAAATTAAAAAAAAAATTCTTATTCTAATTTTTTTTAATTTTTTATTTTTTTTAAATGTTTCTTTTTTTTTTTTTAAAGATTTTATTTATTTGACAGAGAGAGATCACAAGTAGGCAGAGAAGCAGGCAGAGAGAGAGATAGGAGAAAGCAGGCTCCCTGCTGAGCAGAGAGCCCGATGCGGAACTCGATCCCAGGACCCTGAGATCATGACCTGAGCCGAAGGCAGCGGCTTAACCCACTGAGCCACCCAGGTGCCCTAATTTTTTATTTTTTATAAACATATATTTTTATCCCCAGGGGTACAGGTCTGTGAATCACCAGGTTTACACACTTCACAGCACTCACCAAAGCACATACCCTCCCCAATGTCCATAATACCACCCCTTTCTCCCAAACGCCCTCACCCCAGCAACCCTCAGTTTGTTTTGTGAGATTAAGAGTCACTTATGGTTTGTCTCCCTCCCAATCCCATCTTGTTTCATTGATTCTTCTCGTACCCACTTAAGCCCCCATGTTGCATCACCACTTCCTCATATCAGGGAGATCATATGATAGTTGTCTTTCTCCGCTTGACTTATTTCGCTAAGCATGATACGCTCTAGTTCCATCCATGTTGTCGCAAATGGCAAGATTTCATTTCTTTTGATGGCTGCATAGTATTCCATTGTGTATATATACCACATCTTCTTGATCCATTCATCTGTTGATGGACATCTAGGTTCTTTCCATAGTTTGGCTATTGTGGACATTGCTGCTATAAACATTCGAGTACACGTGCCCCTTTGGATCACAACGTTTGTATCCTTAGGGTAAATAGCCAATAGTGCAATTGCTGGGTCATAGGGCAGTTCTATTTTCAACATTTTGAGGAACCTCCATGCTGTTTTCCAGAGAGGTTGCACCAGCTTGCATTCCCACCAACAGTGTATGAGGGTTCCCCTTTCTCCGCATCCTCGCCAGCATCTGTCATTTCCTGACTTGTTGATTTTAGCCATTCTGACTGGTGTGAGGTGATATCGCATTGTGGTTTTGATTTGTATTTCCCTGATGCCGAGTGATATGGAGCACTCTTTCATGTGTCTGTTGGCCATCTGGATGTCTTCTTTGCAGAAATGTCTGCTCATGTCCTCTGCCCATTTCTTGATTGGATTATTTGTTCTTTGGGTGTTGAGTTTGCTAAGTTCTTTATAGATTCTGGACACTAGTCCTTTATCTGATATGTCGTTTGCAAATATCTTCTCCCATTCTGTCAGTTGTCTTTTGATTTTGTGAACTGTTTCCTTTGCTGTGCAAAAGCTTTTGATCTTGATGAAATCCCAATAGTTCATTTTTGCCCTTGCTTCCCTTGCCTTTTGCGTTGTTCCTAGGAAGATGTTGCTGCGGCTGAGGTCGAAGAGGTTGCTGCCTGTGTTCTCCTCAAGGATTTTGATGGATTCCTTTCGCACATTGAGGTCCTTCATCCACTTTGAGTCTATTTTCGTGTGTGGTGTAAGGAAATGGTCCAATTTCATTTTTCTGCATGTGGCTGTCGCACCCAAAACCGTAAGATACCTATAAATAAACCTAACCAAAGAGGCAAAGAATCTTTACTCAGAAAACTATAAAGTTCTCATGAATGAAATTAAGTAAGACACAAAGAAATGAAAAAACATTCTATGCTCATGGGTTGGAAGAACAAATATTATGAAAATGTCTATGCAGCCTAAAGCAATCTACACATTTAATGCAATCCCTATCAAAATACCATCAACTTTTTTCATAGAACAAATAATCCTAAAATTTATATGGAACCAGTAAAGACACTGAATAGCCAGAGGAATATTGAAAAAGAAAACCAAAGTTGGTGGCATCACAATTCCAGACTTCAAGCTCTCTTACAAAGCTGTAATCATCAAAACAGTATGTATTAGCACAAAAACAAACACATAGATCAATGGAACAGAATGGAGAGCCCAGAAATAAATCCTCAATTCTATGGTCAACTAATCTTTGACAAAGCAGGAAAGAATGTCCAGTGGAAAAAAGACAGTCTCTTCAATGGATGGTGTTGGGAAAATTGGACAGCCATATGCAGAAGAATGACACTGGACCATGTCCTCACACCACAGACAAAAATAGACTTAAAATGGATGAAAGACTTCATGTAAGCCAGGAATCCATCAAAATCCTTGAGGAAAACACAGGCAGCAACTTCTTCAGCTTCAGCTACAGCAATTTCTTCCTAAAAATATCCGTAAAGGCAAGGGAAGCAAGGGTAAAAATGAACTATTGGGACTTCATCAAGATCGAAAGTTTTTGCACAGCAAAGGAAATAGTCAACAAAACCAAAAGACAACTGACAGAATGAGAGAAGATATTTACAAATGACATATCAGATAAAGGGCCAGTATCCAAAATCTATAAAGAACTCATCAAACTCAATACCCAAAGAACAAAGAATCCAATTAAGAAATGGGCAGAAGATGTGAACATATATTTCTGCAAAGAAGACACATGAAAAAGTGCTCAACATCACTTAGCATCAGGGAAATACAAATCAAAACCACAGTGAGATATCACCTCATACCAGTCAGAATGGCTAAAATTAACAAGTCAGGAAATAATAAGTGTTGGCAAGGATGTGGAGAAAGGGGAACCCTCCTACACTGTTGGTGAGAATGCAAGCTGGTATAGCCACTCTAGAAGATAGTATGGAGGTTCCTTATAAAGTTGAAAACAGAGCTACCCTATGACTCAGCAATCATACTACTGGTTATTTACCATAAAGATACAAATGTAGGGGTGCCTGGGTGGCTGGGTTAAAGCCTCATCATGACCCAAAGGGGCACGTGCACCAGAATGTTTATAGCAACACTGTCCACAATAGCCAAACTATGGAAAGAGCTTAGATGTCTATCAACAGATGAATGGTTAAAGAAGAAGTGGTGTATATATATGATGGAATACTATGCAGCCATCAAAAAATGAAATCTTGCCATTTGCAATGACATGGATGGAATTAGAGGATATTATGCTAAGTGAAATAAGTCAACCAGAGAAAGGCAAATATCATATGATCTCACTGATATGAGGAATTTGAGCAACAAGGCAGAGGATCATAGGGGAAGGGAGGTCAAAATGAAATAAGATGAAACCAGAGAGGGAGACAAAGCATAAGAGACTCAATCTCAGAAAACAAACTGAGGGTTGCTGGAGGAGGGGGTCTAGGAGGGGTGAGGTGGCTGGGTGTTGGACATTATGGAGGGTAGGTGCCATGGTGAGAAAAAATAAAAATTTAAAAATTTAAAAATAAGTACATAAAAATAAAAAATTAAATTAAAAAAAGAAATAAGTCACTCAGAAAGACAAATACCATATGATTTCACTCATATGTGGAATTTAAGAAACAAGCAAAGAGGGGTAAGAAAAGACAAACCAAGAAACAGACTCTTAACTACAGAGAACAAACTGATGGTGACCCAGAGGGGCAGTGGGTGGGGACATGGGTGAAGGCGGTGATAGGGATTAAGGAGTGCACTTGTGATGAGCACTGGGTGATGTATGGAAGTGCAGAATCACTATACTGTACACCTGAAACTAATATAACACTACATGTTAACTATACTAGAATTAAAAGAATTAGGGGGGGGGGGATGTACCAGTGATGCCCTCAATGGCTCAGTCAGTTAAGCATCTGACTTTGACTCAGGTCATGATCTCAGGGTCCCAGAACTAAGCCCCTCATCAAGCTCCCCATTCAGCAGGGTGTCTGCTTCTCTCTCTCTGCCCCTCCCGCTGCTCATGTGCTCTCTCAAATAAAATCTTAAAAAAAAAAAAAAGTACCCTACAATGTAGATCATGTTCTATTTCTGCTCTGCTCATGAACTTAAAGGATAATACCTATGTTATGCAACTAACATCCATCTCATGAGGTCATTCTTCAGGGCAAGTTACTGACACCACACTTTAATAGCATAGAGGGAATCTGAATCACAAGAACACCCTAGAAAATAAAATCACTTTGAAGGTAATTTCTACTTTTATGCTATAATGGAAGAGTTACCAAGCAGCCTATAGCAGCATAGAGGCGTTCAAAAAACAGCTTTGGTAAACTGTGTATGATCTAAGAGTTAACAAAAAAAAGAGAACATAATAGGAAAAGAACTAAAGATGGACTTGGTCTCACAATTTTGCCTAGAACTAGCCTGCTTAGATTAAAAAAAAAAAAAAAATCTACATTTCTTCTAAAGCCAATGGCAAGATATACAGAGACTACTTCAATTCTTTTTTTTTTTTTTTTCAAGATTTTATTTTTAAGGGGTGCCTGGGTGGCCCAATCAGTTAAGTGTCTGCCTTAAGCTCAGGTCACAATCCCAGAGTCCTGGGATTGAGCCCTGCATCGGGGTCCCTGCTCAACAGAGAGCCTGCTTCTCCCTCTCTGTCTGCTATTCCCCCTGCTGTGTTCACTCTCTCTGTGTCAAATAAATAAAATCTTTTTTAAGTATTCTCTACAACCAACATGGGGCTGGAATTTACAACCCTGAAATACAGAGTTTCATGTTCTATCAACTGAGCCAGCCAAGAGTCCTATTTCAATTCTTCACAAGCAAGACAACTCCTTGCCCTCCTACCGCTTATTTAATAATTATCTTTAAAAATATATTTCAATAATAAATTTAAGTTGCCATAACTGCTACTGTAACACTTCAGATGAACTAGTCATTTCAACATGAAACTTCTCGTTTAAGCCAATTAGGATATTGTTTTTTCCCAAATTTTGAACCATTGCAAGCAATCAACATTTGAAAGATTAAGGAAACTTACAGAAATAAGACAGAGCAAAGATTCATATGTTTAGCTACTAGCATGTGAGAGCTAATTTTCAGTTAGTAAGATACTCAACCAAGAGAAGGCATTTGGCAGCTTGTGTAGACAGATTTCTCAAGAGGAGACCTAAACGAGATGTTGCAATTCTTGCTACATGTAATTTGTCCTTAAACAGAAATGGTAGAGGCTATTGCAAAAGCAGAGATAAAGTCATCTTTTTAAGTGCAAGAACAGGCTGATCTTAAACCCTGTAGCAAGTTTAATGGGAAACCATCTACTTTATCTTTGAATGAACTAATCAAAAGAGGACTAAAATACTGTTAAATTAAAAATTATAAGAATACATATGTTGTGTTATCTTAAAAATGGAAATTAATCTGTCAGTTATTCTCAGCTCTGGGTTTCTTTATTTTTAGACTCTTTGGTCCTCATTAACAGTTGATTTCCAAATAACTCACAGTAAGCCTAAAACATTGTTTAATTAACTTACAAAGTAAACTCGTAGTTTAGCCAAAAGAAAAGTTTAGAAGTTTTTTGGTAGGCAGAAATTTAACCTTTGAACAGTATAGGGTTGGTTCTTAAACAGCAAGACTATCTTCCCAGGCTGCCTCTTGCAAGGTTTATAGTATCTTTTCATATCCTTTACCACATAGATTTCTACTGGCCTTACAGAGGTAACTAAACCAGATCAAAGTAGAGATCTTTTTCCAACTAACTGGATTCCATTTTCTTAACCTAAAACCCCACTATTTTCAATATAGAAGGGGGATCAGGCTAAAAATGTAATCGCTTTGTGCAGCTTACTAGGATTTGGTTGGAATCTGCCCATGCAATTAATCCTTAGCTACTAAATGGATACCGAAATTCTAGCTCATTTGTCTGTGATGGTCCTAAGTCCGAGATACAGGGCTGCCTTTAAATGTTCCACAGAGTTCCAGTGACCCTCTTGGTTTGGAGAACCCATGAAGAAATTGAACAATAACTAGAATAAGAGCAATAACTAACACCAACAACAGTAATAGATAACATTAATGTTATCTCTTTGTGTTTGATGTAACAGTAAACCCTGTGCATAGATTATCTCCATTAAGCTCACAGCAATTTTGTGACAATACTAGAGTTACCACCATTTTACATAGGAGAAAAATAAGGCTTAGACAAAACTTCCCATGGTTACACAGCCCATAAGAGCTGAATATGGATCTGGTTTCAGAGCTTGTACACTAATCCTAACCTGACCCTGTTTCTGGGAAAGAGGGCTGCTGCAAGACCCAGGCACTGACCTGATTCCCATGAGGAGATGAAAAACTGTGCCACTCTGGGCAAGTTACAAAACATACCTGGGACTTGGTTCCCTCTTCTGTAAAATGCTCCTTCTTCAGCATTCCACAAGGGCACTGTGAGCTCTCCAGTTATACTAGCCCATAATATACTTATTTTCTAGAATTCAGGTAAAATTTTTTAAAAAGCTTTGAGAGAGAGAGCACAAGCCAGAGGGAAGGGTATAGGAAGAGGGAGAAGCCTACTCCTTGCTCAGCAGGGACATGACCCTCTCACTTCCCCAACTCAGGGCTCAGTCCCAGGACCTTAAGATCATGACCTGAGCCTGAAGCAGACACAACAAACTGAGCCACACAGGCGCCCCCATAGAAAGAACTTTCAATAACCTCTGGGGAATCCAAGATTTGCAACTAGCTTTTGTGACTTGGGGCAAGTCATTTAGCACCACCATCCTAGCTATCTGCCCCAATCAATGGTTATTTTTAATATGTATTAAAATAGGAGCGCCTGGGTGGCTCAGTCATTCAGTATCTGACTTTAGCTCAGGTCATAAACTTGAGGTCCTGGAATCGAGTCCTGCATTGGGCTCCTCACTCTGTGGAGCGTCTACTTCCCTCTCTCTCTCTGCCCTTCCAACCGCCCATGCTTAGTCTGTCTCTCTCATAAATAAATATCTTTAAAAGTATGTATTAAAATATGTCAGTGCCTCAAAGAGTAAGATAGCACATACAGTACTATCCTACCATCTTCAATAAAATTGTAGATCATTAAGATTATGGAACTAGGAAACTGATAAATTGGCTTCTCATCCCCATCTACCTTAGGATTTAAAAATATTTACTCTTCAATATTTTAAGGTAATCCTTATTTGTAGTAAATTTGAAGAAAAGCAGTCCAGTAGAGAAATCTCCAGTTTCCCATTTATATATGAGAAGGGTAGGGAGAGTCCAAAGATATAACCCTCCAAGGGGGCGAGGGGAGGGATGTGTACTAGTTAATATATTAAATCAATCTTCGTAAATAGCAGCAGTGGGAAAAAAAATTCTATGTATTCCTTGACTCTTGTGCAGGTTGACAAAGTTAATGATTAAAATCTCCTACATTCCCCCCTGCTAGAGTGTCTATTTGCCTTGATAGATATTATTTTATCTCTTTTGGGCCAAGGATGACTGCCCTTGCTTCTGTGTGGAGATTAATAATTGATTAGTTCACAGTCAGGAATCTCAGTAAAAGGAAATTGGTTACTTTGGGCTGTTACTTTGTACTGGGTCACCTACAGGAGACAGGGTGCTGCAGAACTGCCGGCAAGAAAATGAAGGGGATCCTGGTTCTTCTGCTTGCTGTAGCATGGGTGCATGCTCTAGAAAGAGGTAAGACATTCCAGTGGTACAATCACTTATGAGACTTTTTACTAATCTTATTTTCCATTACTATTTTTAAAAATTCTACAAAAAAGTGAAGAACAGAGAGTTGGTAAGCTTTGTGAAGGATAATGGTAGAATCAAAGAGGTACCAATCTGAGCTCAAATGGGGCATATAGCATTGAATTGGAATTTTCAAGGAATCAAGAACCACATAAAAGAAAAAAAATCTTTGTTTTTTAACTATCCTTCCCTGTTTTGAAAATGAAGATCTAGAGCGAATCACTTGAAATTAGGAATTTTTTCGTGGCTAAAAGATAATGCAAATGGAAACTGTAGTCTACCACTGAGCATTTCCCTGCCCCCCAGACTTCAAAAATTTATTGTCTTTGAGAGCATGGTATGCCGTATCAATGATGCATGAAGTCAGCTAAGATCCTTGATCCTCTTTAAGGAATTCTGTGTATGTATAATACTTGAAAACGTACTATAGTTTCTAAAAGATCCCACACAAAAGAATTTAATAAGATATGAAACATGACTATCAAAACAAGCATATTTTTCACTAATGTTCTTCAAATGGTGTCTTCATTTCTGAGAAATGTTTAAAAACTTATAAATGATACGAGCTAAAATATGTGAAGCATACAACTTTATGAGAAGTTCCCAAAGTACAAAATTCAGAAGCTTTTCCTTTTGTCGCTGATTCTTCAATGCTTATAAGGAAATCTGCATTGGTCTCGCTTTGGCCAACTAAAACGTCCATCTACTGTTCTCAGTGAAGAGTCTCACCCAAGTCACAGGGTAATATCCATATCGGTAATCTATCTAACCAGTAGAAGATGTGTATCCCAGAAATTGTTGGTTACCAACGGTGACATAACTAACCTTATTGCTCTTCTTTTTACATTCATTCTTCCTTGATCTTTTGTCCCTGAAGTTCTTTGGCATTTTAAGTTACTCACTTATAGATTCTTACCAAGCTATGGGTCCTAATGTTGAGACTACAAGTCTGAGATATAAATAAAATAAATGGCGTCCTTTACAAGACCTCTCGATAGGCTAAGTCCAAAGAAACCCTGAAAGCTTACTCTTACAGATCTGAACCTGGAAAATTCTACTGAAATATATTCAGATAAAGATCACTGAAACAGAAGATCTAGGAGTAACTAGGTCCTGGGATTGTGTGTGGACCCATAGCATAGGGCATGAGTCATTTTGAACTAGTGACTCAGTAAGTGTATGTTGGCTTCACCACAGGGGATTACAAACGTCCTCTGGAAAGCAGGGGTCTGCACCCTCTGTTTGGACACCATTCAGCACTGTCTCACACTCTAATGAAATGGATATTAAAAACTACAATTCATCTTTCTTAAAGATCTGAACCTCAAGGTCAACTTCAGTCAGATTACCTAGGTGCTACAGGCCAGATGATATTCTGAGATATAAAATACATCTGTAAGTACCACCTGTCCAATATTTGGGAAGAGTAGTCCTGACACATTAGTCCTCTATTCGATAATGCATAAGCATGACCCAAATGACCAAGCCAATGATTTACCTGGAATGTAGGTGTACAGTCTCCTGGAAGAAAGTTACAAAGTACCCAGATTCAAGGAATTGAGAGGAGGCTTGACTAGTAGGGGATGGGTTTGGGTTGCAGTTCTCTCTGCCTGTTCTAGCTTTAGAGAGCAGACCAATAGTCCATAGTACATATCTAGAACACCTTTTTGAAAGTCTGTTTCATTCAAGTCTCCTCTTGGAAAAAAAACTTTCTATGGCCAACATATTTAAGAACTAGGCCATATATTAGTGTTTCTTGGTCGGTTTACAGTCAAGGGCTTTGTTATCCTCAAGGCCCTGAGAAGTCCTATAAGAAGGAAATCTTATTTCACCCAGTTTCTCAAACACATGGGCTCATTCCTAAAATGTCCTTGGGAAAGGAAGTGTTCTTTGGGAAACATCAGATTTAAGATGGATACCACTATAGGTTAACATGGATATCAGCTCCAGTCAGGCCAGTCTTCTCTTAACAAATGGCCCTGGAGATTCAGTTCACAAGCCCTTGAGTACATCTTGGGAGAGAGGGACTTTACGAAATATGCCACACATCTGGATGGGGTCTAGGAAAACGTCCAGTTTAGCTACCCCATGAGAGACAAGCGGTCCATGTGTACCAGTTGCCTCTCCACTCAACTTCTTTCCTCAGGACTGAGATCTAAAATGGATCTTTCCCTGTTCCCAATGAAGCAGCAGGAAGGCAGCTGACACAGCTACAGGATCACTAAGGAAATGATGCTACAGGAAACACAATTCTGCATTTTATATGAGCAGTTGGCCATAACAGGATATTTATTATGAACAATTTTATTTTCTTTTTTGCTTTAAGGCACTCATTCTCTGCATGCATATCCTTACTAGATGGGATACCAAAGAGCAAGAAGAACCTAAGTCCTTTGGGTTGGTGGGTGAGCTGCATTTTCCTTCTCCCACTCGCGTGCCAGAACAGCCCCAGGTTATATGGGTTATCCCAGTCTCCCCGATCACCAATGAATCTCTGTTTCTCTTTGCTACAAGTTGCCCCTTCATCAGCAGTCATACTAAAAATAAGTTGTCCTCAGTTTGGTTCAGGGACATTAGCTGTACAGTGTGCAGGATAAGTAGACATCTTTGTTTTCCCCACAGAGCTCTTTATATCCTCTCTGCCAAACCTATATAATGGTTAATTGAGGGGGTGACCTAGGATAAGAAATCTACAGGATGAAAAGGCAGCCATGCAAAGATCTAGAAGCATGCTTCACACTGAAGGAATGGAGATATAAAAGTCCCAGGAACAAGCAGGCCTAATTCAAAATCACAAAGAAGCCAGGGCCAAAGCACAGAAGAGACTTAGCCAGGAAGGAGGAGAAGGAGCTGAAGTCAGAGAGATCACTTCATCAAAGGCCATATTAAGCTCCCTGGAAATCAAAAGTAATGTGACACCCCACTGTTGTAAGGTGGAATGCCAGGTATGCCTTCACAAGCGTGTGCAGAGTGAAGGCATAAGTATGCATGCTTTTAAAGGCCATGAGATTAATCTAGGAGTAAGAGATGAAGAATCTTTAAGAGGCATTGATTACCCTTCTCCCTAGGTTATCTATGGCCACTTAACCTCTATATTCTGCCCATAGCTACCCTGCTCTCTTTCCCCCAGGTTCCCTCTGCTTCAGCAACAGACCTCTACACTCACCCACGCGCTATGTGCTCTGCACTTAAGGGGCTTGCACTAACTCCCCCTCCTCTTAGAGCCCTGACACCCCTGAGATCCATGTGGCTCTCTTCCTCACCTCCTTCATGTGTCTGCTCCAAGTTCATGTACAGAAGAAGCTTCCCTGTCCAACCCATCTCAAATAGCACCGACCGCTTCATTTTTCTCTATCCCCTTACCCTGCTTTATATTTTTCTTAGTATTCATCACCTTACCTGATCACCAGCTGTTTACTATAACAAATATAAAACATACACCCTAAGCTCCATGAGGTCAAAGTGTTTATTTTTTTCCTTAATTCTCAGTTTTAAAATACTACATGCCAGGTAGTTCGTGTTCAATAGATTTTTTTTTTTTTTGTAAAAAAATCAAAAGTTAGGATTGTTAGAGTACTGATCTCAAAAGATAGTTTTAAGTATTTAAGGAAAATTAAATTTCAATTAAAATACCTAATAGACATCCTGGAAGTAGTAAACTCGAAGATAATTATAAAAATAAGATTTATGAAGTATCCACTATGAAACATTGGTCTTAGAGTCCATGCACTGAATAGAAAATACTCACAATGTTCTAAAATGTTCAAGATAATTTAAATAGATTTATTTCATCATTATAACACCTTGACCAACTCAGTACTATTATCCCCACTTTAAAAGTGAGAATCTGTAGGAGGGAGGAGTCAGTAGCTTATCTAAGGAAACTAAACTAACAAGTAGCAGAATCAGAATTTTACAGAGATTATGTTTACAAAGACACTGCTCACCATCATGACTTTGCTGCCTCTCACGGGACAGAGATCTCAACAATCTTTCACTAGTACAAGAACAGGGGAGAAAACCAGTTCACTAGCACCAGTTTAAGGGAAATTAAGTGAAATTCATGGTCATCCCTAACTGATCCAAACTCTAGTTCATCCATACTCCATGGACCTGGCTCTGTCTTCTAGTCCCCTTATTTTCCCAGTACCTTGAAATCATTTTTGTCCAGAGACTTCCTAGATTTTACTGTATCCATTTTTGCTATATCTATATCCAATCATTTCCACATTCTATCAATTTCAGTCCCAAAATACATCAGCTTTACCCAGAGCCCTTTACTACAGAAAGCTCCTCAGTATTCCCTTGGCTTCTCTCCTTTACCCTCCAATATGTATCTAGCTCAAGGCCTGTGAACACTACTTCTGACTTCCACTACATTTCTACATCCCGTCTTTGTCCAGATCCTTGTTCCCCTTCACCTAACTACTGTAATGGCTTCTTAATCAAATCCCATCTCTTCCCCAATTCATATTAAGATACACTACAAAACCTGGTAAACTGGTAACTGGGATCCAAAAGATGGACTATATCAAAGTCAGGATCACTACTGAGAGGTTAATGAACTGATGAGTTTGAGCATATACAACGGACTGGTAGGATTCCAGGGTTCATTTGTCTGATACAAATCCACCACACTTCTGGTGTCTGTTTAGAGTCAACTGACAGTGACTTGAGGCTTAAATAAGAATATATGGTAAGTACAATGAGGGCCCTCCAAAATGGTCTACATCTAAGGCCCAGAAGCTGTGAATAGGGTAGGATACATTGCAAAAGGGAATTAAGTTTGCAGATTTAAAAAAAAAAAAAAAGAAAGAAAGAAAGAAAGAAAGAAAGAAAGAAAGAAAGAAAAAAGGAATCAGCTGGCTTTCAAACAGAAAAATAATATCAGATTATCTGGGTGGGGTCAGTGTAATCACAAGGTACTTTAAAGTGGAAGAGAATCTGGGGCACCTGGGTAGCTCAGTGGGTTAAGCCTCTGCTTTCAGCTCAAGTCATGATCCCAGGGTCCTGGAATCAAGACCCACATCGGGCTCTCTGCTCAGCAGGGAGCCTGCTTCCCTTCCTCTCTCTCTGCCTGCCTCTCTGCCTATTTGTGGTCTCTGTTTGTCAAATAAATAAATAAAAATCTTAAAAAAAAAAAAGTAGAAGAGAATCAGAACAGAGGAAGGTGTGACTAAGGAAAAAAGAGGCAAAATTCCTGACTTTGAAGATGGAGAGTAGGGTCTGGACTTAAGAAATGTAGGCCAGCCCTAGAAACCGGAAGAGGCAAGGAAACAGATAATCTCCTTGAGCCTCCAAGAAGAGCACCGTCCTACTGACACTGACTTGAGCCCAATGAAACCTCTGCCAGAACTGTAAGGTAGTAAATTTGTATTGATTAAACAACTAAATTTGTAGTAATTTGTTACAGTAGCAATAGAAGTCTAGTACAGTAGGTTTCTGGTCCCTGTGACAAGATGAAACTTCCCAGAGAAAAGAAGCAGTGAGCCAAGGCATCTCAGTGTTGACAGGCTACCATTCTATTTGCCAGATCCGGTAAGAGTTCGCCAGATGACTGGGGTGCATGTTAACTCATTTCCCTGCTCTCTGGGAGTTTTCTATTTTTATTTCTCTTCCATATTCTAACCAGAAAGTAATTTAAGCTACCACCGGCAAGAAGGACTGTGGAAAAAAAAAAAAAAAAATCTCAGGATATCCATATCACAAGATTATAGAATCTGATAATGTATATCATCATTAAATTTTGCTATAAAAAGTTGTTAACACAGGGTGTTTATCACATTAGGCAGGAGAGATGCTAAGCATTTTTACTTAGATTAACATATTTCATAGAACAGCCTTATGAAAAAGGTACTACTGACTATCTTAAATCCAAGATTATTTTCCTTGAATTCCCCTACAGGAATATATTTCAATAGATACCCCATTAGCTAGAAAGTAAAACTTTGACTATCAAACATGTGTTAAAGTCCACATTTTCATTTCCTTATTGGGCTTTTTTTTTTTTTTTTTCAAGCAGACTTGTGGTTCACTACCATTAGATCACTCTTCAAGTTGTTCTCTCCACACAAAACACTTCTTCCAATGCATCTACTCCTGTTAAAATCCTGCCCATTATTCATGACCCACTTCAAGTAATAGCTTTCTAAAAGCCCTCTTCATTCTGAGGTGTGGTATTACTCTGTTTCAATCTCCTCTATGGCAATGAGCACTATTGGTGTTACATGTTTCTCTCTACCAGACTTCAATTCCTTAAGGATTGGTGGCTTCAGAGTTTCTTGCAGGGTACCTTTTTGTTCTTATATCTCTTTTTTATTTTTTTATTTTTATTTTTATTTATTTTTAAATTTATTTTCAGTGTTCGAGAATTCATTGTTTATGAACCACATCTAGTGCTCCATGCAATATGTGCCTCCATAATACCCATCACCAGCCTCACCCAACCTCCCACCCCCCACCCCTCCAAAACCCTCAGATTGTTTTTCAGAGTCCACAGTCTTTCATCGTTCATGTCCCCCTCCAATTTCCCCCCAAATATGCTGATCTTTTCTGACAGATGAGTCTATAAGCATACAATGGAAAAGAAAATGCCAAAGGGATGAAATTACAAAAAAATACAGAATGCCCAGCAGAGCTCTTAAAGACCATAATTTTCCAGAACACAATAGGAAAAGAGCAACTTAATACAGTTTCTAGCATTCTATATAAGCATTTATTAAATCAACGTTATTTAGGATATAGCCGTTGTTCCTGGTATATAACAGCTTTTGTAAGGGACCAAAATGATTTTAGAAAGATATTCTAACAGTGGCTAAAGCATTTAAAAATACACCATCTTTTTTTTAAGCAAAGTTTGCACCAAGATGGTAGTATCTTACTTCTATCACACTAGATTGAAAGTTCCATGAGGGCAGAAATAAGTCTATTTTGCTATTCATTTATATTCAATACTGAACCCAATACCTGCTACAGGTCTTCAAAATATATCTGTTGCATGTATGAATATCATTATCTGTGTTGAGAGGAAATGAAGCAATAAAAACTTCCTGAAAATAAATCAAGTTTTCAAAAGTCTAGAATTAGACACCACTTACCAGAATATTTCACAAAACAGATAGAAATGGGACAGACTATTGCAAAAATGAAATTTGTAAACATTGAGTGCTGAGGGGTCACTTAATGTGACAATGATTTCACCAGTCACTGAGATTATGCCAATATTTACCTGGCCCATATCAAAGTTCAGATTGCTTTCTTTACAACCACATGGAACATTAAAGAACAGACTATGTCGTTTACAATTCATTCTAGATAGGATTTAATTCTATGAATCAAAGAGAATTCAAACAGTATGAAAACATTTAGCAATACTCCATGGAATAAGGAATCCACTTGTAACAATCACATCGAAATTAACTTCAGTACTTGTTTTTTGGACCATGAGAAAATGATGAACATATTTACTTGGACTTAGAAGCTATAGATCTTGGTAGATAAATAAGTGGGAAAAAAAAGTTTTAAACAGAAACATACTGAGTATTCTACCTGAAAGATACACAGTACAACAGCTTCCTCTACAGGTTATTTCTTTAAGAGCTTTTTACCCTTATATTTTAATTCTACACTTTCTCAGTGACTTTCTTCCCAGCTTCCTTCTTTGCTTCTATCAAGCCCAAGGCTGAATTTTCAGCAAAAATCGATCCCAAACAACTTTAAGTCATTAGTTGATCAAGTTTCCACACTTTGATGCTGTTATTTTGCATTCTAACTAAAGCAGTATCTAACACCAGTTGATTCTAAGGCATTTTAGTGCAAACACCAGTTAATTTAATTAAAGCTATTGAACAGAATAATCTGTGGGATCTACTGATACTACATTCACATGTTTTCCCATTCCCATAACATATTGAAACTTCTTTTTTGGTCAAGTTAGAAATCTGACCCTAGAAGTCTAGAAACAAAATATTTTTTTAAATGTTCATCAGAGGTGCATCATTTGAATACTGGCTCTCACTTTTCATGTTATTGATTGTTTGCAATCAAAGTAACAAAAATGACCTCTTTTTATAGGGAAAGTTTATTAAACAGAGTTAGCTCCTCTGCATTAAAAAGAGAAAAGCTTTTGTTGGAGCTATCTTTTGTGGTTTAAAACACAGTAAGCTTTGGCGGGGAGGGGTGTCCATATAATTTATAATTTCTAAAAGGAATTATTTTGTAAACTTTCGGATGTGATCTCAGAGATCATGAAGACCCAATCTGGTACTACATTCAAGAATCTTTAATACTTATGGTTATTTAAATTCCACTTGATTATTTCCAGGGCAAAACAAATTCACCTGTTTAAAAAGTGGTTCATCATATATGAGTCACGGCTATAAAAACGATTCTCACACATTGAACTAAAATCTAACATCCAGCTATTTTTCCTAGTTCTACATTAAGAACAACATAAAACAACTCTATGGACATCCTAATGGCACATTCTTCCTTGTAGGAGGACCGCTCTCACCTAAGTTCTTTCCCCAAGCCCGAATCGCTGGTCTCATTGGATACCGTTAATGATTAGTGGAAGTTTTTGGCCCTCTTTGACCTTTGGAAACAGTGACAACATCCAACCTTGTAAACTAGTCGATACATTTCAGAAGATGTACGAGATGTGAATGCCCTCAGCTGTAACAGGTTCATTCCAAGTAGTTCTTCATACTCCGCTGTTAACGTTAACAATCCCACTGTCTTGTCCTACTTTTCAAGATAACATGACATTTGATCCTGCAGTTTCCTTCCCACCCTTTAGGGTTTTGATGGAATTTGTAATAACGAGCTCGCTCAAAGTGCTGCTCAAGAATGTCTTCGTCCCTCGACTCTGACTCTTTCCACCTCAGTAATATACTTTGAGCTGTCCACCTGAAAGATGGAGGGGGAACTGCTTCCTCCACTTTTGCCATTAAGTCTAACACATCCTAAAGGGAACCTTCTCAAAAGGAAAAAGAACAAAAATACAAGAACAAAAAATTTTTCCCCAGCTTGTATCCAAGCACCACCACCTCTATTCCAAACCATCAAATACCACTTTCTTCCCTGGCTTCCTTATGTTCATGCTTTCAAAGATGGAACTGTGAGAGGCAAGGTCATGCCCAGTGTCAAAGTCATGACAGAAGCTGCCATTATGTCACCTGAGATGGATGGCTTAACATTTAAATTCCAGGAAAAATAACTTATTCAAATCTTAACACACCAGAAACTGGGCCATTTATATACTTCTTACATTTTTTTCCCCAAAAGCTGTATCATGAAATGTTGGAATGTTTCCTAGACTTGCTTGCAAAAGTGATACATCAGGAAATAACCCCACAGACGGCTTCTACACACTCACCCTGTTTTATTAGGTAGTAGGTATGCTAAATGAGTGGGACTTAATAAAAAAGTCATCTCCTACTGTGGGACCTATCGCTTCCCAACCATTTGAACAGACCCAAGAGAAGGTTCAGTGATATTTCCGTTCACTTAAAAAGGTCTTCTGGTCCTTTTGAACCTCAAAATAACTACCTCCTAACAGTCCTGGGGGAATGTCTGGTTTGTATAATAGTCAAACATTTGCAAGTTGTTTTGAAGTTGAAGCTACTCACCCCATATCAGTCCTGTTGCCTGTGGCAGCAACAAGAGACACATACACTTTACTTCTGTTCCCTCTCCCTTCCTCCCATTCTCTAGACTAGTTTTTACCTTTTCCAAGGTTAACATAGGGCAGGGAGAAGTCAGCAGGAGAGATAAGCAGCAGAAACATTAATTCAAGGGACATTTTTGTGAGAGAGTGTTTCCCCTGCTTATGGGAGATATTCCAGGTTGATTTTTTTTTTCCTTTATGGTTTCTTTGTAGCACTCTTTCCTATCATTTCTGGGATCTCTCACATCCAGCCACACCTTCAGATTTCAAGTTGTCACCTTTGCACAGAGATGTACACTGTTGGCAGCCAACTGCCCTCTAGACAGCTCAGCCCCACCCCAAAATTAAGACCACTCCAGGCCAGCTTACTCTCCTGCTTGATCTACATTAGGCCCACAGGTCACAATAAAGCTGCCCAAACAAAGCTTTCTCCTTTGCTATTCCAGGCCACGTCACCAACCCCTTCCTCTAGCATTCTCTAGTCTGAACCAGACACCTGTCATCATTCCCAGACTCCAGAAGTCACCTACCAGGGTCTGCATGTTTTCCTTTAAGTCTTTTGCTGTGCTTAAAGTGAGGGGAAGCTCTCTCCACCCAATCCTCCAAACCCACAACACAGGCAAATTATTTTTTGGAGAAAGAGGTCAAATTTCCATTTTTCCCCCTCAGCTGAATGCTTACCACTCCTGGATAGAAATCAGAGGTGGATAATGGAGTTACTGTGGCAACACGAGCTCACATACATCCTTTAAAGTTCTGCATCAGGTGGGGCTAGCTCTCCACTAAGTATGTGTGTAGACATACTCTTCATTTTTTCTTTTTATTATTTCTTTTAACACTTGGGTGACATGGATACAAAGAAGGGAAGGATAAAACATTTCCATCTTAGCATTATTGTAAAGAAGGGGCCTATGAGAAAGATTGCCATGTCAAGGGTTCTGACTTCATTTGACTTTTCTACTTTGAGTATTAGTGCTTTTGTTCTGCTGTCTGTCACAGTTTATAGTAGGCCATAAAATTCATCTGTAAGAAAATAGTTAAAAAGGCAAGCAAAAATGAAAATATATATAGAGAAAAATGCTACTTTCACCTTTGATGAATCCTGTAGAAGACTTATACATACAATGGAGCATTCATCAAGAAGGAAAAGATATAGATTTTTCTATTTCTTATTCCTAGGCCGAGATTATGAAAAGGATAAAGTTTGTAAAGAACTTGCCAACCTGGGAAAAGATGATTTCGCATCCTTGTAAGTATGAGGTGTTTGCTCATGCTTTTGGATACTGGACCTTGATCTACTTGACCTTGAATGAAACCACGTCTAAGGAAACTTCAACTCAGCATGCTGAACTGTTCTCTGCTCATTTTAAAAGGATAGAACCCAAACTCAGTGTGGGCATGGACATCAGGCCAGTAGAGGACATTCAAAGTTTCTAGTTGAATTATTGTTACTAGTGTCTAAGAATTTGTTTGCAGTAAGTTTATTAAGAGTTAAGAGAACAAGCACAGTTTTCTCAGGTAAATGAGAATGCAAAGAGTATATAGAAGGACCGTGGCGAACAAAGACAAGATACAGAATGGGTCCTACTAGGGAGGCTTGAGAGAGGAAAGAACAGGAGGCTGCTCAGATAAAACCCCAAATCCAACTTCCATTTTACAAGAGAAGTTTGCCTAGAACAAAAACTAAGTTTCAAAAGCCAACGTCCTTTTCTTTTCACTAATCAAGGTGTGCAATATTCTTGTTAAAGACTGAACAAATTTCATGTTTTAATTTGTGCAAATTTGAAATTTTTAAAAATTCTATATATATTGGCTTTTTTTTTTCCCCCTCAGATCAATGGTCTTATATAGCAGAAAGTTTCCCAGTGGCACATTTGAACAGATCAGTCAGCTTGTGAAAGAAGTTGTCTCCTTGACAGAAACCTGCTGCGCCGAAGGGGCTGACCCCGACTGCTATGACCGCAGGGTAGGTTCACATGGCTGGCCATGTCCACGGTGGCCCAGAGAAAGAAGCCAGGATAGGCTTTTCTTCCATATCTTCGAGAAATCTTAGCAACTCCACCTACTCCAAGTTTGAGATACTTATAAAGCCCATTTCCCTCAGAGCCCAGACTTATTCTAATGTAATGAATCAGTTTGGCCATCAGTCCTACAAGGTTCAAATAGGAAAACTGAGAAATAGATTAATTCATGAACCTCCTGTAATAATATATTGTTTCTCTTAAAAGCCTACTCCTACGCATCCATCTGTCATGTTAAGACTGGTACCAAATGCCCCCAGAATAATTTGGTTTCACCTCAAATTATTTGGGGGTTCAAAATTTGCCCTATAATCATGTACCAGACTCTCCCTTGAAGTGCATATGCAAAAGTTAAAGTGCTGAAGTGACACGGTTCAATACTATGCAACCATCAAAAAAACCAAAATCTTGCCATTTGCCATGATGTGGATGGAACTAGAGGCTATATTAGGCTAAGACAAATAAGTCAATCAGAGAAAGACAATTACACTTTCCTATTTCCTGTTCTTTCCTCTCTGATCCCCTGACCACAGAAAATCTCCAGGTTTATAGAGACAGATCATAATGAAACAGAGATGGTACTGCCTTTTTTTAAACACCTTCTATTTGTTCAAAGCATTTTTAAAAACATGTTGACTCTTTTCGAACTTTTTTTTTTTTTTGCAAGGAGGTAATTAAAAAAAAAAAAAGATTTTCTAGGGAAAGAAATGGAAAAGAAATTCAGTGAAAAAAGAGATAAAGATTAAAGAAAAGAGTTCCTAGGAATTCCGAAGTTCTGAGAGTCTGATGGAAAGTTGGTGTGGGAGAGGAGGAAAGGCTTAGGTTTGGTTTAAATAACTAATTCATCATGTTGCTTTCCTTCATTTATAGGAAAGAACCTTAGAAGTTTTGTTTTTTTAAAAAATGACTAACTTCTAGAATAAATATAAGGATGTCAAGGCACTTTTGCCCAAGGAAATCCCCAGATAATTTTTATATGGGGACAATTTCCATTCTACATTTATTACAATTATCAAATTCTTTCCAAGAAGAACATTTTGCTACTCCAGTTGCTTTGGCAGTGCCCTTACCATGGGTTTCACCTGCCCATGGGCTGGCAGTGCACCAGTGAGGAGGCAGTAAATTATTAATTGCCCTGGTGGTTTTTAAGCTGTGCATGTCAGCATAAACTTTGAGGCTTTGGGAAACAGCTCCTTAGGCCTCCTCTTTGACTTAATGAATCAGAATTTCTACATCGTACACCCCAGACACCTAATTTTATACATAATGATGCTGATGCAAAAACAGGCTCATGAACCACTGAGCAAGAGAATGTCAACAAATGAAGACTAACACAGTCCAGAATTAAGAGACTGTTCATTTAGTAAAAGGAGGTGCTCCTTCTCATTGGGGTATTTGCAGCAGAAAGTAGGTGGGAGATCATATCAGTATCACCAGTGGAGCTTTTTCAAATGACCTCCCTTAATATCCCCCTAGCGCAACATGGAGCTAAAGGATACAACCTCTAATGGCTACAAGCACGGTCCACTTGTTAGTGAAGGTTCTGTTTTTATCCCAGTGAGCCCTTTATTACCCCAAGACCCTGTATTTGCCTATAACTCTGCAAATTGTCATGTTGACAAGACATCCAATGAAGCTTTTGGCATGGAAGGTTTGTTACTAATGAGAATTTTTAAACTTAATACTAAGATGACATATTGAATGGAGAACTAAGAGCCTGGAATCTTCCATACAGGAGTTGACTTGTTTCCCTCCTCTCATTCTAGACTTCAGCATTGTCTGCCAGGTCCTGTGAAAAGGACTCTCCATTCCCAGTACACCCAGGAACTGCTGAGTGCTGTACCAGAGAGGGCCTTGAACGGAAACTCTGCATGGCTACCCTGAGGCACCAGCCACAAGAATTTCCTACCTACGTAGAGCCAACAAATGATGAAATCTGTGAGGCATTCAGGAAAGATCCCAAAGACTTTGCTGAGCAGTAAGCTGCTTTTATCTTAAGTGAAAGTTCTCAGGGCATAAAATATCAGAAGTGTGTTGAATCTAACCCTTTCTACACAAACACCTCTTCTATAGCAACCTGGATAATTTCCAGTAAGAACTTGACTCCTACCCAAGACTTCTCATCTCCATCAGTGCTAATTATTATAAATGTCTTTCTCAGACATAGATGAAGTCAACTCTCTAAAACTCCAAAACTTGATTCTGTTGTCTGAAGCAGAATCAGTTGGATTCCCTCTCTATGTGATGTTTTCAAATATTTGACAGCTATTGGGATTCTCCTTATGTGAAGAATCCTTACATTCTCCATCAGATAGGTGCTTCCCCTATTTTTGTTAGTTTTTGCAATCTTCCAAGGCTAATATAAGAATATACAACCTGGCTACTCATGAATATTAAACAATGAGATGGTCAAAGTTACATGTTCACTTACGTGGTATAGGTAAGGTCACGTTCACAACTGTTTCTAGGGATGTAAGAATAAAAAAAAAAGCTTTTCTGAACATTAAACATTTCAACTGTGTACAGCAATACACTTCTGTTTATGATAATGACAAAATACATATATGAAAGCCAAATGCAATGTCCTTCAAATTGGTTTTAGAAGTTTGAAATTAAGGTCATGATTTTATTAAAAAAAAAAAAATCCATTGGCTTTCTCATCCCTGAAAATTTCAGAGAGGATTTTGCCTAAGATTTCAGAGTATCCTATAGACCCTTAAGGGCTTATGTTCCTAAAAATTAGATTTCAGCAAATAAGTGAGCCTACACATAATTATCAAGAATAGTAAACTGGGATAGATCATGAAAGGTAAATGTATCTCATTTTAATTTGTTCAATCAACATTAATAAGCAATTACCATGGGCCATGCAGCTGGTAAACATTAACCATAAAGAGACCAATAACCTTTCCTCTTAAGTAATTCACATGGAAATTTGAGAAATTAATGAAAATACTGATTAAATGTGACTAGTATTAAAACCCGTTCTTTAAATCCTTGGTGCTTTTTATATAATAAAACTAAACTAATGTAATGAATCCTTTTCTCCATTAAAAGCCTTATGAAAATGTAGATTCTGCTTCCTACAAAATGTTTTAACCAATCTTACTTCCTTCTCCACAGATTTATGTATGAATATTCCATTAATTATGGACAAGCCCCTCTATCGCTCTTAGTTGGTTACACCAAGAGCTACCTTTCCATGGTAGGGTCCTGCTGTACCTCACCACACCCAACAGTATGCTTTTTGAAAGAGGTAAGTATCATTTGATTATGTAGTTATGTTCTATTTTTTTTCTTCTGTTAATGCCATTCATCTTAAATAATGAAAGTTCAGATTCTAGAATCAGTAGAGCTTTCTAAAATGCCTCTTTTACATGTTGTTCACTAGCAAAACAAACATAACTACCTCTAGAAAGGAATATCAGTAAGTTTCTTTGATCAGAATTCAGAATTTCCTGCACACTGTATTCAGTGGATCTAAACCATTTAATAGGATTCTCTCCCTTCTTTTCTAGAGACTCCAGATGAAGCATTTATCACTTCTCACCACCATGTCAAATAGAGTCTGCTCACAATATGCTGCTTATGGGAAGGAGAAATCAAGGCTCAGGTAAAGATTAAGCATCACCAGTATGTTTAGCCATTTTTTTCTACAGTATCTGTAATATTTGGATGCTCTGAGAAAATATTTGTAATGAAATATATACACCTTAGTCTTACGTTCCGATCACTCACAAAAACACAGTCTAGTTCTTTTCCTCTACATAAAATATGAATAAATAAGGCTATGTTGGTAAAACATGAGATTTGCTTTTAATTAACCTTTCCACATACAGATGGGAAAACTGGTAGACCACTAGAAACTGTTTCTTCAATATTCATGTTAGTACATATCACAAAAACAAAAACAAACTCGTTTGTTCATCACTTGTTACTTCCTTTGCCTATTTTTTTTCCCTTACATGAGACTTCCTAAATTCTTATTTGTTCTATGAAGTTTTGTGGTATATATAATGTATATCTCTTAAGATTTGTGAATATATTCTAATTACTTTATTTGTAACCTTCACTTTGATTGTGTGGCTACTGTTAACAGTATATTTTAACTTTGACAGTTTCTATGTTAACACAGTTCAGACTTCTAGACTTCACAGATTTATCTCTCCAGTATCTACAGTCTCTAATTCTTTTTACTCTGATCAACAAGCTTTTTTTCCTCTCATGGTAATGAGAAAAAAAAAAAACTATTTTGTGCTGGCATCAGATCCCAAGGTTCTCTAGTGGTAATAGAAACTGCTTTCTTAAGTTCTTTAAAAATAATCTTTCAATAGAAATATGCAGATATTAAATGGCATTTTCCCTCTAGTTTTCCTTTTGAATTACAATGGTGTATTTGGCAAATAGAACATAAAGGTTTATAATGCAAAACCTCTCATAAAATGTATATCTGTCTTAATCATTAACTTATTAACTTGCATTAGTGTCTGGGAATTTATCCCAGGGAAATAGTATTGAATGTGAACAAAGACTTAGCTGATATATTGCTGTACCATTTCTTTTTAAATACAAAAAAATTAGAAGATTCTCCATTTTAGGGAAATTAGGAAAACTCTCTTAGTTATAGTATATCCACATGAGAATGCTATATGGCTTGCTATAATGCTATTGTAAAAAAACATTTAATGAAAGCTATTAAGTACTGACAAAAGAAGCTGAAGAAGATACAGATAAATGGAAAGAGATTCCATGCTCATTGAATGGAAGAATACTGTTAAAATGCTTAAAGCAAGGTACAGATCTAGTGCAATCACTAGGGATAACCAATAGCATTTTTACAGCAATAGAAAAAAAAATTCTAAAATTCAGATGCAATGTCAAGGGACTCTATATAGTCCTAACAATCTCAAAAAAAGGAAAACAAAGTTGGAGGCTTCAGACTTTAGGATTTCAAAACACACTATACAGCAATAATAATCAAGATGTTATGGGACTGTCATTAAAAAATACATATGAACTAATGGAACAGAGAGCTCAGAAATACACTCTTACATATTTGGCCAAATGAATTTCAACAAAGGTGCTGGGACTATACCATGCAGAAGGGACAATCTCTTCAACAAATGGTGCTGGGAAAATTGGATATCAACATGCTGAAGAATGAAATTGAACCCTTATACACATAATAAAATTATATACACATAATAAAATTCAAAACATGATTAAATCTAAACATGAGGTCTAAGACTAGAAAACTCTTAGAATAAGACAACAAAAGGGTAAGTTTCAGAACACTATATTTGACAATGATTTCTTACAAATGACCAAGGACAGACAACAAAATAAAAAATAGATAAATAGGACTACTTCAAACTTAAACTTCTGTGTGTAAAAAGACCATCTACAGAATGAGAAAATATTTGCAAGTATACCTAACAAGAGTTTAATATCCAGAATGTAAGGGGCTGCCATAGCTCAATAAGAAAGTATTCAATAAAAAATAAAAAAGTCAAAGGAAAAAAAAAAGAAAGTATTCAATTCTGTTTCATCATGTTGTTTAAACAATTATCCAAGAGGTATATAAAAGGCAAACAAGCATATGAAAAGATGCTCAGCATCACTAATCATAAGAGAAATGCAAACCAAACCACAAGGAGAGGTCACTTCACACCCATTAAGATGGCCACTACCAAAACAGAAAATGACTGTTGACACGAATATGGAGAAATTGAAATTCTTGTGCACTATTAATAGAAATGGAAAATGGTTTAGCAATTATAAAAAAACCATATGGAGTTTGCTCAAAAATTTAAAAATAGAACCCTATGATTCAGCAATCTCACTTTTTATTCAAAGGGGTATCTCCAAGAGATATTTTCATACCCATGTTCATTGCAGCATTATTCACAATAGCCAAGAGGTAGAAGAAATCCAAATATCTATTGATAGATGAATAAAGCAAATATAGAATATACATAGAATGGAATATTTTGCAGCCTTGAAAAAAATCCTGTCACATGCTACGACAGGGATGAATGCTAAGTGACATTATGCTAAGTAAAATAAGCAGCCACAGGAGGACAAATACTGTAAGACTCCACTTCTGTGTAGTATCTAAAGTAGTGAAAAATCATAGAAACGAAGAAAGAAGGTAGCTCCCAAAAGACTGGAGTAGAGGCTGTCAGGATTTAATGGGTATGCAGTTTCAGTTTAGCAAGATGAAAAGACTCTAGGGATCTGTTTTATTTACAGCTATTTACTTACAGTAAATAATTTTAACACTACTGAACTATATATACACTAATAGTTAGGATGGCAAACAAGGTTTTGTGTTTTACCACAATTTAAAAAGAATACTTAATACAGAAAATATTTCTGGTATATTAAGTGAAAAATGCAAATATATCAATAGTTTGGCAGAGTGTAATCCCTTATGAAATACTTAATACTTGATAGATGTTGTAAAAATGCTCCAGGGTTATATACCAAAATATCACATTTATTAATTCTGTGGCTTAGGGCTATAGGTCTTTTTTTTTAATCTGTGGTTTCTAAATGCATTTATAAGCCATTTTTAGAAGTATAAGGAGGGGCCACAAAAATAGGACATTGGCGTTATGAACAGGGACATTAGTACTTTATTGCTTTTTCAGATCTAACATTTTAAAGTCATGCTTTCAGGAGGTAAGTCTGGCAAGAAGAAAAGCTGCATATCGGGCTTAAAATAGGATGCCTTAGGGATGACTGAATTTTGAATAGTGGCTCTAACCTATGGGATCCATCACACACGTAACAGATGGGTTCCATGCAGCTATTGAGGGCAAAGATTTGAAACATTATTTCTCCAGAGTGTAGGTTCATAATGAAACCAAGAAAACAGAATGTGGGTAAGCTAACAATTCATTTTTAACTGTTTAGCCATCTCATAAAATTAGCCCAGAAAGTGCCAACCGCTGAACTGGAAGATGTCTTGCCACTCGCTGAAGAGATCAACACAGTCCTCTCCAAGTGCTGTGAGTCCACCTCTGAGGACTGCATGGCCAAGGAGGTAAGAGAATCCTCATCATGGACCATGTACTGAGTGGTAGGCACTCAAGGTTGCTTCTCACTCAATGAATCCTTATGAATTTTAAGTGTATTGTTAACTCCATTCTATAGATAAGGAAACAAGGTTAACCAGGATGAATAATTTGAAGCTTTACAACTAGTAAGAAGCAAAGTCCATACACAAGGACAAGATCATCTAACTCCTGAGATCTTACTCTACCCACACAGCCCAATTCAGTTTAATTATAATTAACAAGTTATTTAACTTAATTATTATTTCTAAAACTTAGTATTTAAACTTCAGTCCCTAGGTAACACTAGCCATATAGTTTAAAATTTCTTTTTAGGGGAGCTCGGTGGCTCAGTCTTTGGGCATCTGCCTTCAGCTCAGGTCATGATCCCAGGGATCAGGTTCACTGCTTGGCAGGGGGACTGCTTCCCCCTCTCCCACTCCCCCTGCTTGGGCTCCTTCTCTTGCTGTGTCACTCTCTGTCAAATAAGTAAATTCAATATTTTAAAAATAAATAAATAAAAATAAAAATTCTTTTTAAAATTTAGGTAATCTCTACACCCAGCATGAGGCTGGAACCCTCCACCCTGAGTTCAAGAGCCGCATGCCCTACCAACTGAACCAGCCAGGTGCCCCAGTAGCTGTATTTCAAATGCTCAATAGTATTGGACAATATAGACTCAGATCACTTCATCATTAAGTTCTACTGAACAATATTGCAACCTTTAGATTATTGGAAACTGCTCATGTTTATACCTGTTATAAACTGTGTCAGCTTTCTTTTCCCACCATTTCTCATTTATATAATCCTTTCAAGTGGATATGAATTTGAAGAGTTGCTTTATATAAAGGTTACTCTAAGTCTGTGGACCTCTTTAGAAATAGGTATGTAGTATTACCTGGTCTTTTTCCACTAAGAAAACAGGTCTGGGTTAACAGGTGTTTTTCTATAACCTGACTTAGAACCTTTCCTATATACCATGCCGGGGTTTGTAAGTCTCCCTAACCCTTCCTTATTTTTAATGAGGCCAACCAGGAAACTAATAGTGCACAAACTCACAATTGCTTTTATAGCTGCCTGAATACACAGTAAAAATCTGTGACAACTTATCCACAAAGGATTCTAAGTTTAAGGACTGCTGTCTAGAAAAAACGCCCATGGACGTGTTTGTGTGCATTTACTTCATGCCCGCCGCTCCAACACCAGAGCTTCCAGCCATTGAGTTGCCCACAAATTCAGACGTATGTGATAAAGGGAACACCAAAGCCATAGATCAGTAAGTACAGTTGATCAGAGTAATATTTTTCCTGACAGTACTGATATTCACTAGCATTAAATGACAAAGAAATTAAAGGTTTACCATTTCTTCCCATTCGTCTCTTTTCATCCAAAAAGGAACTAAAATATGACGTATGTTGCACAGACCATGAACTGCATAAACTACGAGTATGTGCATATTCATGGCATAGAAATAGTTCACAAGTAGGATGGATTAATGGGTCAGAAAATTGCCAGTATTAGAGAGCGGAATTCAGACTAACTTTAGACTAATTTATATTTGTCTAAATATTTTCACAAATGCAAAGAGAGCAATGGAATAAGACAATGGAAGGATTTACACAAATCTACTTTCACAGAAAAGCCATTCAAGGTACCTACTTAATGCTTTATGTAGTGTTCATCGTATTATATTTACACAAAGGCTAGTTCCATATGCATTTGAAATAGATAGGTTTATATAGAATGTGTGTGTGTGTGTTTATGCGTGTGTGTGTGTGTGTGTGTGTAGCACACATAAAGCTTTAATTCAGTATTAATTAATCTGAATAGCTCCAAAGCAATTATTAATAATTTGCATTTTGATGAGACTCTTAATCCCACACCTGTTGATTTGGAGTCGGTTATACCTAAATCTTTTATTTTTAATTAAGATGCACAAGCCAGGTGATCAGCCTTCATAATAGAGGTCCAATTTCAAACATGACACACATACACCAATCTATTCATGTTAAAGCATATTCTCTCCGTCTCCTCTCATGCCAGGTATACATTTGAACTAAGCAGGAGGACCCATCTTCCAGAAGTATTCCTCAGTAAAATACTTGAGCCAACCTTGAAAAGCCTTGCCGAATGCTGTGACTCTGGGGATGCTACCGGCTGTATGAATGCTCAGGTACCATTCCCTACCATTTTCTTTAGCAACCTTGGTAGAAGGCAAGGGTTGGAAAATTGTAGCTCATGGGCTAAATCTGACCCAGTGCCCATGTTTGCACAGCCTGTGAGCAAAGCATGGTCTTCTATTTTAAAATGGTTTGCTTTTAACTTTATGACAAAAATGTAAAACTCAAAATTCAGTGTTCATAAAGTTTCATTACAACACAGCCTTACTCCTTGTTTACACATAGTTTATAGCTACTTTTGTGCCATACTGGCAGAGTGAATAATTATAGAAGAAACTATATATAGCTTACAAAACCAAAAATATTAACTATCGGGCCTTATGCAGAAAATGTCTGCCAATGTCTGATGTAGATAATGAACACATATCCTAATACATTAAACAAAATTCTGATTTAACGTCTTCTAGAACAATGCTTCAAGACAAGTAATTTTGTATGTAATTGTTTTCTTACAGGGCCCTCAACTGAAAAAGGAGTTATCATCTTTCATTGAGAAGGGACAAAAACTATGTGCAGATTATTCAGAAAACACTTTTACTGAGTATAAGAAAAAGTAAGGGATTTTTTTGGCGGTTTTCTCCACATTTGTCAATAATAGTTTGGTACTGTGATTTGAAAGTAGAGTTGAAGATTAAGATAAAGAAGAGATACTATCAAGAGTTTTAAAAGTAGAATCTAGTATCTATGTAGGAAGAAAGGAAGTCCTTTTCAGAGGGAGAAAAGAAGTCATGTGCTTCAGGTGAGAGGTGAATTAGAAACATAGCCACAGAAGTAGGAAGTATAAGACCCGCAGGAACTTGATTCAAAAAACAACAAATTAGCCCAAAGTTCATCAACATTCTTGCCCTAAAGCTTAGGTAGATGTCCCCATACATAATTGAGGAACTAGAAAACTGCTAAAAAAGTTACCTAACTTTACGGCATATTGGGTCTGACAAGACAACACAAACTTTACATCAGGTGTAGTATCACCCATGACCAACACGTATTCTTTACAAATTGAAAATAACTAATCATCGGTCATGTTGTATGTGAGTCAACAGTCTTGTTTCTCAAGTAAGAAAAGAAAGACCACTGTAGTGAAAGGAATTTTACTGGGTTCCTAAAGATCCATGGCATTCCCAACTTCATTAAATAGATTTCTTAGATCCATTTCAAATCACCTTGATCAACACAGACCTAAAGCAAGCACAAATAGAGCTCCACAAAAAGACATAAGAATCCCAAAAGTAGGTCACTTCCTTCAATGACCCCCATGAAGCCTGCTTTAGCAGAACTCTAAAAGAAAATGAAAAATTGTGAAAACCTTAAGTTAAAAATGCTTATTTCTCAATTGTCAGAAAATAGTATAGAATAACATTAAATAGTTAATACAAGTTTTGTACTCCAAGGTTACACTGGGCAACTAACAATTTACATAATCACAATATATTAAAAATAACAATGGAATAGAACTGATGTTTGGGGTTATGAAATCAAAGGCTAGACAACTGCATCCAGGTATTTGAAATCCTGCACAACAGTACACACACACACACATCCACACTTTTTCTTTCTCCATTCTCAGTTCCTTCTGGTCTGACTTGCCTCCTCTTCCAACTTGGGACTTACTACTTTCAGGAATGCTTTTATGAGTCAACTAGCCCCTCATCCTTTTGTCCTTTCCCAGCACCCACCTTGCCTCAACTAGACAATTTTGGGTTTCTACCACCTCCCATTGCCCACAACTAGGCTGGCAAGTAGTTCCCGGAGAAGGTCATAAAACCAGGCTGAGTTACCCATTAGAAGAGTCAAGAGATACCAAGATTATTACAGACAATCCTGAGAACTTAAGTCCTAGCACCATCTTGGAAACTAGACGGAAAGTTAACTCATAGTAGAGCTAACAAGAGTCAAAGTTTCTGACCTTCTTTGTGTTTCTCCAACACAGCCAGTTGAGAAGGAGGCACACTGAAGGGGAAATTGTATAAAATAGAGAATAGAAAAAGTATTAAGGTGGCATAAAGTCCCATGATGAAAATACTCTTTAAGGAGCTTGAAAACTAGCCCTGGAGAGAAGATGAAAAGTCAGGAAGAATAGGAGAGGAAGGAGCCATGTTAATATCCTTGAGCAAGTGAAAGGGGGAAAGACAGGAATTCAATCCAGCAATGTGAATTGTAAGTCTACTTTTAGGATCTTAAAAGAGATGGAGATTCACTTTCTAACCTCGAATTGAGTTGCCAAAAATCACTCCACAGATCTGAAATTTAAGAACTATTTCCACTTTTTTTTTTTAATTGTGAGAGACCTGGAGTAATCATCTTGCATCAGAAAGGTTTATAAAATACATCTAATAAAACTTTACATACACATGGTCTTTCAGACTAGCAGAGCAATTAAAAGCACAACTGCCTGATGCCAGCGCCGTGGAACTCCAAGGGCTGATTGACAAGCGCTCAGACTTTGCCTCCAAGTGCTGTTCCATAAACTCACCTCCACTCTACTGTGATTCAGAGGTAAGAAAACTTAACCCTCTACTTAGCACTGCACAGTATTTTAAGAACTTCTATACTCAGATTTACCGAC
The DNA here is from genome assembly GCF_022355385.1 of Mustela nigripes. Lineage (NCBI taxonomy): Eukaryota > Metazoa > Chordata > Mammalia > Carnivora > Mustelidae > Mustela > Mustela nigripes. The sequence goes on along the minus strand of NC_081557.1, from coordinate 260,102,142 downwards.
TCCTTTATTACTGAGATGCCATTATGTGTCAGACTCTTCCTGACACTTTCATGGGAAAGACAAAACAATTACTGTTTCCTTGTTATGCTAATTTGAAAGCAAATTGAGGCAGTTGGAAACTTTGTTACCATATTCATAAACCCTATGTTAACAAAGTATACTGCAGTGTTTTTCAAACTGAAGGTTATAACATATTAACAGCTTTCTAAGACAAAAAAAATGTGGTAGAAAGAGTCCATCTCACACAATGAGTGTAAATATTTGTGAATTTTACTTCATATATGTACATGCATATCCGTATCAGTACATAGAAATACTTTTAGAAACCTGGATCACAAACCTTCTCTCTTAATCAAAAAAATTTAATTTTAAGAAAAAAGTGCAACTGAAAATTAATGGTCACTAATGTGTCTTTAGAGTAAGAGGTTCTAAAAGTTAAAAAGGAGTCATTTTCAATTACAAAAAAAAAAAAAAATTTAGACACTATTGATTTGCTTCCAAACTTTAAAAGCTAAAGAAATCAAAAGTCACACGTCTTCCAATTACCCTCCCCACTCCCACTAGCTCTTGAGTTCACTCTCCTTTCAATGTACATGTTAATCCCCCTCCTCCTCCATTCCCTTTCCCCTATTCCCCTCCTAACTCTCCTTCTGTCCCTTAAATGAAATTTGCATAGATGCCAGGTCATTTATTTTTTTACCTTGTGCATAACAGACATTTCCAGCAAGCCCTTTCTTCTGTAGTCTGTTTGTGTATCCTTTCTACTACATCTGAGACCCCCGGTTTTCTCCTATAACCCAGTGTGAGGCAAGTACTTAGTGTTCTACTTTTATGCAGACTGAACCTACAAAGGAGGGGAGGAGAGCCCAATGTAAGCCATATGGGTTCCCTGCCTGTAGGTCTGGTCATTCTCTGAGATTTTGTTAAATGTTTTAAACTAGGATGTCTTCTACCAAGTCAACTTGTATCTATCCCATTCCATGGAGAGAGTTTCTGTTGGCCTTTTTCAGATACAGGAAGCTCATTTGCATCTTCCAGTTGACCTGTTACTCCCCAGCAGTCATTAATTACTTAGAAGAGTCAAAAAGATAACATTACATTCACTTTACTGTGAATTTGGAGGTATTAGTAATAATTCCAAGAACTGTGTTGTCTCACCAATTCCACTTCTGGAATAGAGAGGCTGGGTTAAGAACAACTCTATGTCAGGGTACCTGGGTGGCTCAGTGGGTCAAGCCTCTGCCTTCAACTAGTGTCAGGTTCTCAGGGCCCTGGGATCGAGCCCCACATCGGGCTCTCTGCTCAGTGGGGAGCCTGCTTCCCCCTCTCTCTCTGCCTGCCTCTCTGCCTACTTGTGATCTCTGTCTCTGTCAAATAAATTAATTAAAAAGTATTTTTAAAAAAGAACAACTCTATGCCAAAATAGTTTCTTCCTTTGCTTCCCTCTTTCTGCTTATGATATTAAATTATATCCTTTTCTTACTCTGGCCATAGCTGTTGAGATTGGACTGATTTTACTATTGTTTATTTTGTCATGTGTTGGGGAAACATCCTTTATGATCCATTATTGACCCAACATTTTTGTGTTGAAAAGAATTTAACTATTATGTAAGTCAATATTTAGGCTAATAATTTAATGTCAGAAGTCCTCTTCTATAAGTTGGATAAATTTGTGTAAATTCTTGAAGATCTTCATTTAAATCATGAAAATTACAAAAGCTTGGTTTCATCTTATTATTCTACCGTTTTCTATTTCTAATATTCTATTAGAGCACATTGAGAATACTTATATGTATATAAGTACTTTTTTATACATAAAATGGCTTTTTAAATATTAGTCAAGTCTTAAATGATATGTTTGATAAAGGGTGGTATCCAAAATATATAAATAACTAGAAGTCTCAGTGGCCTGATGGATAAGGCATTGGCCTCCCAAAATATATAAATAACTTACAAGATACCACCCAAAAACTGAATAATCCAATTTTTAAAAATTGAATAAATGTCTATGCATGTCTTCTACCCAAGAAGCCATATGGATGACCAACAGACATATGAAAAGATGCTCAACATCACCAGATATCAGGGAAATACAAATCAAAATTCCAAGAAGATACCACCTCACACCTGTCAAAATGGTTAAAATTAACAACACAAGAAACAACATGTGTTGGCAAGGATGCTAAGAAAGGGGAACCTTCTTACACTGTTGGTGGAAATGTAAACTGGTACATCCACTCTGGAAAACAATATGGAGTTTTCTAAAAAGGTTAAAAATAGAACTGGTCTATAACCCAGTAATTACACTCCTAAGGATACAAAAAATACTCAAAGGATACAAAAAATACTGATTTGAAGGGGCATAGCCCAAGTATCCACCTATTGAAGAACAGATGAAGAAGAGGTGGTATATAAACACACAATGGAATATTACTGAGCCATAAAAAATGAAATATTGCCCTTTTCAACAACATGTTGGAGCTGCAGAGTATTATTCTAAGTGAAATAAGCCAATCAGAGAAAGACAAGTACCATATGATTTCCCTCCTATGTTGAATTTGAAGAAATAAAACATATGAGCAAAGGGGGAAAAAAATCAAGAAACAAACCCTGAGCTCTAGAGAAAAAAACTGATGATCAGGAGAAGGGAGAGGGGTAGGGGCATGGGTTGAACAGGCAGTGGGGATTAAGGAGCACTATCTGAGAACTGGGTGATATAGGGAATGCTGAATCACTATGTCATATATCTGAAACTAATCACTCTGCTGGAATTTAAAACAAATTTTAGGCAAGTTTGTGCTCTGAGTACTAACAATTTAGTGACGTTTTATTTGTTTCTGGCTGTATAGCACCTAACAAAGTCCTAATTAGTTTGCCAAACTGAGCTACATCACCTTGTTTTTCTGCTTAATATCCTAGGAGATCCTGATTTCTCTTCTAATTTGTACATTCACACCCTAGAACCAAACATATTAGTCAATCTTGTTTGTAGCCATTTATAAAGTTAGAGCTCCAGATGAAGAATAAAAGTCTAGTCTTTAAATTCTGCTGGGAAATAGATTATGTTCATCTTTCATGAAAATGCAAGCCAAGTGAAATTCTAAACAAAAATTGGAGGAGTTGGACTGCTAGAATATTTTGGTCATTTTCAGCATTAAAACGCTTAGCATAAAATGGCTGAGCAGTCCCTTCCTTTACTACCAACCTACAGCAGCTGAATTAGGTTTCCTTATCCCAGAAAAATAAAATTACTTCACCTAGAATTTGTTACCAGCATATTTTGCTGAGAGTCCCAATTATTAAAAGGACTAAGTATTTATATTTTTACATTTTGTCAAAAAGCAATTTTTGTTATGAGTTTATCCATAGACACACTTTCCTTTTTGACATCATATAAGACAAACTGAACAATGGCACACCACGCATGCTTCCTTCAAGTCTGTTGCTTTTCTATTTTTGAGTTGCATTCAGATTTTTTATTATAACACATTGCCATTTAGAAATGTTGTATGTTCAATTACGATGATGAAAAGGCAGGCTTACAATGATTTTCTTACTTCATATCCAGCAAATGTAGAGCAGTGCTGCTGCCAAAGAGCCAATCTTTCAGTAATTGCTAGAGAAGAGGGAGACAAATGGAACGGAGACTCTCGCACACATGTGGTTGTCCGGATTGCTGCGAGAAGAGACCCTCTGCTGTTTGTCTTAGCCCTTTATGTGTTTTTTTAAGATTTTATTTATTTATTTGACGGACAGAGATCACAAGGAGGCAGAGAGGCAGGCAGAGAGAGAGGGAAACAGGGTCCCTGCTGAGCAGAGAGCCCGATGCAGGGCTCGATCCCAAGACCCTGGGACCATGACCTGAGCCAAAGGCAGAGGCTCCAACCCACTGAGCCACCCAGGCGCCCCTGCCTTAGCCCTTTAGATGGTTTTCTACACTAATCTCGCAGCTAGGTTGATGAGCTGGCCTCCAGGACTTCATGTTAGAACAGCGTTTGTTTTGATTCTCAGTGCTTGGTGTCAATATTTGTCCTGTCTTCCTATAATATTTGGGATATAGTTTATTAAATCTCCTTGCCCTACATTTGCTTAACAGATTTTTCCTTAAAAATATTGCCTATCTACTACATTGACTCCAAGTCATTTATACCCAGGGACCCACCTCTATCTACCTTTCTAAATATACTCGGCACAGCCACTGGAAGAATGAACCAGCCTAAAAAAGTGTTTCATTAATTTCAACATGTCCAAAATCTTCCCCTTAAAAACCTCCTTTTGTGTTTCCTAAGGTTATGAGAATCACCACCATTTATTCATTGTCTAAGTTAACAAGTGACCTTGATATTGTCTTTTTTTAAAATGTATGTCCAAATACCAAATCCCATCAATTCTTACACATCAGTTATCTCTACCTCCCCACTTCTACATTATTGGGACTTAAGTGCAGGCACAAGTAGACTTTTGCCTGAATTACAATGTCCCAGTTGGTCTCCTTTTTCCAATCCCACCACCTTCCATGCCTCACCCTGAATCTCATCTCTATAGAGAGGTCAAAATAACCTTTGTAGAATACAAAATAGCTCGCACATTCCTCTATCTGCATTGCATCTAAAGTTTTGTTTTTGTAATAGAGAGTTTGGACCCCTGACTTCTTTTCCAGTCGGACCCACCATTACTTCTCGTTCCTCCTGCCCCCCCCCCCTTTTTTTGGTCCTCCTGAACTACTTGCATTCTTTCAAGTACATTCAGCTTGCTCTTACCTCAAGGATTTTGCACGTAATAACTCACCACAGACTGATGCTCACTCCAACCTGGCTAACTCTTGCATCAAGTCTCAGGATTCAATTTAGACCTCACCTTACCTCCTTGAGGAATCCTTCCCTGGCACTCACACTCTTCCACTAGCCCCTACTATTCCATGCACACCCAGGAACTGGCACTTGGTAACTACGGTCTTTTCTTTCTTGTCTGTTTTTCCTGCGACACAGTAAATTCTAAGGGCAGGGTCAGTATAAAAATAAATAAATGTGAATGATGACTAATAAAAACTTTAATATAAAGCTACATTTGACAAGAACCTTTTCCCCCAAGCAAGGTTCAAATTTGTGTATACCTTGTGCAACAGATTATGAGATACTTTATGACTTAGATAATGTTTTTTCATTTCAGATTGATGTTGAAATGAAAAACATCCTATAGTCCTGATGCATGTGTGTGGTCTTGGGTAAGTATAGTTTTTAAAGGCAGTTAAGTATAGTTTTTAAAGTCCCAGATATGTACTTAAAAAAATCCAAGAACAATTTGAATAGTCTCCTTGCTAACTATCATCTATTCAAATTCATTTTACAGTGAAAACATTAAGCATATGGAAAAGTTAAGGAGCTTATACACACATACACAACCAACTTCTGACCCATTTAGGCCTAGAATCCAGGTCCCCAGCTTGGTACTATACCCATTACAACATCGCATTTAAGATAATGACTACATGGAGATCATTTCAGCAACTTTGATGCATTCAAAGTTTAAAGACTCAGTTTAAAGTCAGAATCCATCAAGTCTTAAAGAGAACAGGGTTCTTAGAAGGAAAGAGGCATTTTTCAAATTAAATCAACATGTTTAAAGTATTATCACTTGCTTATTTTAGATATTACACTTTCACCCATTAAAAAAAATACATGATGATGTTAAGAGCATAAAATTAACCTCACACCGTAAACTGAAGTTGACCTCAACTCTGCATGTTACAAGATTATTCTCTCCAGATTTAATTGCACTCATTTTAAAGATATTACTTTTGAGATTAAAAATGATGAAAATCATTTCAGTTTATTTCAGACCTTCATTGAACAGAGGCTTTTTAATGTTATAAGATTGTTATTTTGCTGATTTATTGACAACATTCCTCAAAATGATATGGAAGCAAAGACCATTGACTAAGGAAATCAAATCATTCCATCACATCCAATATAAACTCTTTGAACATCAAACAGTAAAAAAGAAAATCAACATCCTAAGAGGCAGGATAATGGGGGTGGTCACAGAAACTCTTGAAATTACCCACTCTACATTAAAATGTCCCTTTCAACTATCTATCTTTGTTAGCAAGTTATTATACTCCCTAAAGCTCAGTGTCTTTTTGTGTGTGTGTGAAAAAAGCATTCCAGTGTCTAGCTCTCAGCACTGTTATAATGATGAAAGGGAGGGAATGTATGGAAAACACCTAGGAAATGGCAGTCCTACCCACAAAGTTGCTGCTGCAGCTTCAACTACAGATAACATGAACCTAAACTCAAATGGGTTTCCCCCAGATCAGTCTTCTCGTATTCTAAATTGCTCTAGAACAGAATAGATTCTAGTATAGATTCATATTCTTCAGAGTTTTCTCTTACAAGAATATGTCAACTCTCCCATGGCAGAAGGGACACGTACTATTCATTCTGAAGTAGCTCCTAACACCTTTAAACCAACTGCAGCTGTCTATGCATTCTACCTCCGTGAGAGATGTTGAGTTATCTGTAGTGCGTCAATCTGTATCAGATCATCTGTATTTCATCAGATGTAGAGCTGAAGCTTTGACCTCAGGAGTTCTCATCCTTAAGTACACCTATGATCCCAGTCTTCCAGCCAACAGTGAGACACAACTTCGTTCTTAACTAATATCATATTATAAACCGGAGTTGTCCTCTTGACTGATATTGGTCCCCTCGATCACTTTCTTTCTTCAAGCCCCAAAATTCATCGTGGCATACCTCACTAGAGAGAGAATTACAGGTTCCTGTGAAATCCCAGGAGGCCAGGTAGCTGTTTTTCAGCTTTAGAAATAGTATTCCCTGGGTTACTGACAGATAAAGGCGTCAGGCTCCCATCACAGATTCAAGCTGGACAGAAAACACCACCAGAATCACACTCACTACAGCCAGGTGCTGGCACCTTGAGAGAAACCCATGAAGAAAGCACGAGTCTCCTGTCTCTCCTGTCTCTTCCTCAAAGGCATAAACTCAGTACAATGAAAGATGGAATCCCTCGAACTGTACAAATTGAACTATGGTATAACTCTGCTGCCGCATCTCAGTGGGTTTGGTAACCAAGGGGTAGAGTTGACATATTTGCCTCATTACAAAGTAGAGGGGATTTGATAAAAACTTACACTAAGTGTTTTATAAAAAAAAAAAAAAAAAAAAACTACTCTCTCAATCCCATGACGAGGAAGGCTCATGTGCTATTGGTTGCTGCATTTTTTGTTTTGGCTGTAACCATTCATTCTCTGAGTGCAAAGTTACACACAACATTAATTCAAAGAAAAAAAGAAAAGCTACGATGTACCTTGACATAACAACAGTGATGGCCTTTTAGACAGGTCTTGGGAATTTCTTACATTTTTGGTCTGGACCCATGAATTGGGCCATGCTGGATATATGCGTCATGCTAGACAGGTTTCTCTTTAAACATAAAAATAACCAGACCTTATAAACATCTGCTAAGCGATATTATGACTCTTGCCCATTAGCTGTTTTTCTAACATTTATTTTCATTATTCTTATAGATCTGGTTTTGAAACCACCTGGGAACATCTGATGGCCTAACCTAAGCAAAACCAGAGCTCCTGGGAAGACCAGTAGGATACTCCCTGCTTTTTATCAGCTACAATATCTTTATACAATGATAAGTTTGATAATTTGCTATGAAAATAAATATAATGCAGACCACAAATGTTACTGAGGATAATATTACAATGTTGATCTTCAGCTCTTTCCCTGTGATTTTCACAAAGATGCTGTTTTAGGCAGCCCCAACCTCATGAGCACCTGCTTTCTTCTAGTTCTCTGCTGTCTTTCTAGAAGATCCACAACATTAAGTATACAATTTCAAATTCCCAGCACACTAAGCTCCCTTTCTTGATTGCTTCTCAGGTTTAATAGGAACCATTAAGGAAAAGTTAGCCAGACTTCTATCATAAATAGCCTGGGATTGCGCACTTCTTAAAGAACCACTACTGCCTTCCTGAGAACACCTTTGTGCTCCCAGCTACAGGTTGTGTGGCATTAAGTAGGTAACATCTGCCTTGCATAAAAATCTCTGTGGTCTGAACATTTTTATCTTTGCTAAAGATGAGCCCTCAGAGCAATTTATTGGGTCAAAATTCTAAAAACCTGATTTCAGCTTAATTCAACTTACCACATGTACACCACAGAAGATATTATTTCTGTGTGCTTCCTTTGCTCAGGGAAAAATGAATGTTCTAAGTGGACAGGTTTTGTTTTGAAAAAACAGTCATACCTTTAGAATAAGCACCTCGCTGAAATCAATACAAGCCAAGGAAAGCTTCTATATTCATAAGTAATTGCCTGAAGGGATTTACATTTATCTCATAGTGGATGTAGAGTTATATGGCAGAGATGAAGCAGATTTTGTAGCAAATATAAGCGGAGTTACATTAACCAAAATCATCCTTGGTCATGCCTCAAGATTCTAAGTCTTCTCACCAGGAAGAATATATCATTAACTAAGCCAAGGTCAAATCCTCAAGACTTTAGCGGCCAGTAACTGGAAAATAAAATGCCTGTCTCCTTGCAGCTTCTGTAGAAGGGGTCAGTCTTACATCCCACAAAGATTCCAAAATGGGAGATTAACCTCAAGTAGAAAGTTCTTCAGATGCCTCAAAGAAAAAAAGGGGGGCAACAAACTATGCACTACATATTTAGGCAGGATTTTAAATTTCTTCAAGTCCTTTTTTACTTCCAAAGTATCTTGGTGAAGCTTCAAAACCAACTCTGGGATGTAAACATTATTGATAAAATTAAGAGAATGGAACTCCAAAAAGGCAAATGAGTGGCCTACGGTAACAGGGAAGAACAAAGCAGAGACTTAGCCTTCAAGTCCAGATGCCGTGCCCATTAGTCTTGGAAGGTATATTGGAAGAATGTGCTCCCTGATGAAATTAGTTCTGGAAACAATATAATGTATCTTCCTTGAAGAGTCACAATCGACCGAGTACAATTTAGTGTCCCTAATTTAACCACGGATCCTTTTTGAGTATCACCCAGAATTATTGCTCTGTAAAATTAATCTTGGAAAATTCTGCTCTGTTCTTGAGAAATCATTCATAAACCACTACAATCATGCCCATTTTGGTCAAGCATTTTTATGCCTGACCAAGGAGAACCGGGTGCTTTTTGTCACTAAATATTCAATAAATGTTATATAATGGTTGAAGTAGTTATATAATGTACACACAGCAGCATGTACACACATGCCTGCAGGTGCACGTACACACAGGTGCCCACAGGTGCACGTATGCACGCAGGTGCACATACACACAGGTGCACACAGGTGTATGCACACATAGGTGCGTGTACACACAGGTGCACACAGGTGTGCATACACATAGGCACACATACACACAGGTGCACGTGCACGTTTTCATGGTTCCCCTGAATATATTTCTCAGCAAACTCTGAAAAACTTACATTGCTTTTTTTTTAATATTAAGGATCTCTGACCCAAATATACCATCATTATAATACAAGTTTAAATTTGAGACTTTATATGCATAATTATGCTTATATTTGTTACATTTTGCAGAGATCTTTTGAGAAGATATTGTCAAAATTCACACTTACTTCCTAAGTGCTTTTCGTCATTAAAGAGATGATTTCGAATTTCCATCTACTGTCAACCAGAAGTGATTTAACTCGTTAGTGTCTGTTATATATAAACTATCCTCCGTTTTATATGCATTACCTATCACCTTCTTCCAAAAACAAGGTACTCACCATAATAGAAACAAACACAATTCCTTGTTTCTAAAAATGGCAATCACACACTGTATCAGTAGGGGTTCTCCAAGAGACAGAAAAACAGGGAGAGTTCATAGAACTGGCTCACCCAGTCATGGAGTGGCGAGTCTGAAGTTCACGAGGCAAGCGGACAGTCTGGAAACGTACACAGGGTTTCTGTGTTACAGCCTCGAGGTAAAAATAGAGTTCTGCTTTTAAGGCCTTTGATTGGATGAGGCCTATGCACATCGTAAAGGGTAGTAATCTCTTTTACTTAACATCAGCTGGTGATTGATGTTAATCACATCTACAAAATACCTTTACAGCAACCTCTAGCCTAACATTTGACTAAACAAATGGCCACCATACTCTAGTAGCCAAGTTGACCCATGAAGTTCAGCCATCACACAGAACTGGAAATTGCATCGTCCTATACAAGACTTAATGTCTTTCAAACTGTAGTACTAACACCCTGTGTTTTTCTAGATGCCTAAATCACTCCACAGGTGAATCTTTTTTTTTTCTTTTTGTACGTTTTTTTTTTTTTTTCATTTCATTTTACTTTATTTCTTTTCAGTGTTCCAGAATTCGTTGTTTATGCACCACACCCGGTGCTCCCTGCAATGCATGCCCTCCTTAATACCCACCACCAGGCTCACCCAAACCCCAGTCCCCTCCCCTCCAAAACCCTCAGTTTGTTGGTGATTCTTTTTTTTTTTTTTTTTTAGTTTGTTGGTGATTCTTAAACCATCACCTGAAAATCATCACCTTAAGTGGTCTACACAGGAATAGTATATTAATACCTTTTCCTGGAAATTCTTAAAAAAGCAAAGCTCCTTTTTATGGAGATTTTAATTTAAAAACATAACAAGGGGAAAGCCTTTCTATTACGTCATTTGATCCAACAGCAATATGCTCTAATGAAACAAGAATTGAGTCAACTTCACAGTTTACCCAATTTCCAAACAGCTAGAAATAAACAAGAAGACTAAGAAGCTTGTGTTTTATGACTCTTTCTGTGTACCCCTCCCCACCATCAAAGCCTGGCCTTCACCCAGTGTAGAGACCAGCGATTCTCAGAGATTCAGTTTTAATCAGTCTTGAGTGGAACCTGCTGTACAAAAGTCTAACTCACTGGTTTAGAAGCCTAGTACATGGGGCACTTGGGTGGCTCAGTTGGTTAAGCATCTGCCTTTGGATCAGATCATGACCTTAGGGTCCGGGGATCAAGCCCCCAAGTCGGGCTTTCTGCTCAGTGGGGAGTCTGCTTCTCCTTCTCACTCTCCCTCTGTGCTCTCTCTCTCTCTCTTTCCTTTGTCTCTCTCCCTCAAATAAATTAAATCTTTAAAAAAAAAAAAAGTTTTGGCACCCTCACCCAAACTAGAAAAAGGGAAGAATCTGAAATCAACCAGTGAAGGAATGCTGTCAATTATGGAATGAAATGTTTGTCTCCCATTACAGAAAACCCGGTCATGGATAATCAAGTCAAAAGATGGCCTTTCCCAGAGGCAGTTTCTTCCTTGTCCATTTCAGGATCTGAGATATTCTTTTCCCCACCAGGCCAAGAAAGTACCTAACTATTCTTTCCACTACATGCACCACTGCAAGTCTTATAGTTTTACAATTAATTCTTTCCAGCAAATTCCAGTTTGCAGTTAACAATCATACCCACTTACCCATCCACCAAGGAGGGGTTCGGAATTCCTATATTGCTTCTGCCCCAGTAAGAAAGTTTCCAATAATGGATTACGTGTCTTTTTCATGCTACAAGCCCAGAAACACAGATCCTTGCAACCCTGGATGCTGCACCGCGGCAAGCCTGGCCAGGCGGGACATGCTTGCTTCAAATAAAAATATCTTTGCCTCCACCTTGTGGCTAACAGACCTAAATGCAGATAGCTGTGCAGAAAGCAATTCTGAAATCAGATTTTCATAAAAGTGGGAGGGACTGATCACCTTGTGCTACAGCTTTGTTTAGAACAACATGAAAAGCCAAGTTAAAAAAATGAGCAACCATTATTCCCAGAGATTTTAGCAACTGTGTGAATTTCGCCATTTTGTACACAATAGGCCAGATGATCTAATTTTTTTTTTTCATTTAGTTCTTGAGGATGTTTAAAAATTTGAGAAAAGAAAATTAAGCCACTTTTTTTTTCTTAAAAGATAGCATTAGTGATGGAGTAGGAGTCTCATTTCAATATTAAACTCCTGCTAAGTTTAGGTAAGAAAATGTAAAAAATAGTACAATACTTCACTTTTTACACACTGTGTTGTTGTCAATAGCCGACCTCTGTGCTTCCGAACCAAATTACACTGGAAGACACGGTTTGGGATAAAGAAGCTTTTAGCTGGTTAAGCATCCATCTCCTGCTGAGGTCATGATCCCAAGGTCCTGAGATGCAGTCCTGCCTCTGGCTCCCCGCTCAGCCCAAGTCGGCTGCTCCATTCCCGTCGACCACTCCCCCTGGCTCCTGCTCGCTCGCTCTCTCTCAAATAAATAAATAAAATCTTAAAAATACATACATATTAAAAACAACAACAATAACAACAACAACAAGGCTGCAAATCCCTCCCAGAGCAAGGGACTGGGGTTTTTATGGGGAAATACAGGATCTACAGGTTTCATCAGGAGCCATGTATGCACTGCCAGCCTTAGCCCCCTTGGGTGTGGTACCAGGTTCCTGAAACAAAAGGCTAAGAGAGGAGGAGGGGAGTTTTTCAGAAAAGAGTTAAAAGGTTTCTTTAAAATAGAGCTTCCTTGATGGGGCTCCTGGGTGGCTCAGTGGGTTGGGCCGCTGCCTTCAGCTCAGGTCATGATCTCCGGGTCCTGGGATGGAGCCCCGAGTCAGGCTCTCTGCTCAGCAGGGAGCCTGCTTCCTCCTCTCTCTCTACCTACTTGTGATCTCCGTCTGTCAAATAAATCAATAAAATCTTTAAAAAAAAAAAAAAATAGAGCTTCCCTGAGAGCTTGGGCGGCTGGGTGGGTGCAGCATCCAAGTCCATTTCCGCTCAGGTCAGGATCTCGGGGTCTTGGGTTCAGCTGGGCACTGAGCCCGGGGCTGCTGGAGATTCTTTCCTCTCCCTCCGCTCCTCCCCAAAATCGCTCTCTAAATAAACAAACAAATAAACAAATAACTGTTGTTGTAAACAAACAAATAAAATCTTTTTTTTTTTTTTTTTTTTTAAGATTTTATTGACTGGGGCTCCTAGTTGGCTCAGAGGGTTAAAGCCTCTGCTTTGGGCTCAGGTCATGATCTCAGGGTTCTGGGATCAAGTCTCTCTTCGGGCTCTCTGCTCAGCAGGGAACCTGCTTCTCCCTCTCTCTCTGCCTACTTGTGATCTCTGTCAAATAAATAAATAAAAACCTTGGGGGAAAAAAAAGATTTTATTGGTTTATTTGACAGAGATAGAGCACCCAAGCCGGGGAGCTGCAGAGGGAGGGGGAGAAGCAGGCTCCCCGCAGAGCAGGGGGCCTCATGCGGGACTTGACCCCGGGACCCTGGATCACGACCTGAGCGGAAGGCAGATGCTTCGCTGACTGATCACCCAGCCGCCGCGATCATTTTTTAATATCGAGCTTCGCAGGAGCCCTGGTGCAGCCGTTTTGATGTTTGTCCAACTTTAGGCTCTTGAGCGGTTTCAGTGTTACTTTTTCGGAAACTTTCCCGTCTTATCTGGTTCCGTCTTCGTCAGATTTACCTGAGGCCGAGAATCTGGTCCTGCTACGACTAATGCACAGGGGACACGGGCTCCGCGGGACGGGCTCGATCCCCCCGCAGAGCCGCACGGAGAGCGCAGCGCCCGGTGCCTCCGGACGTCGGGCGTGGCGGGACCACTAACGCCCCGACCCTGACTGCTCCGGCCGTGGCCCGACGCGGCCGCTGAGAGCGGTAGCAACCGCCAAAACTGCTCCCCGGTGGGTGCGGACTGAGCTCGGGGTTTCCCCGGGCAGTTGCGCTCGGGCCGCGGCGCGCCCGTCCCGAAGGCGCTTTCCTTCGCAGAAGCTGGACCTGCGTGGAAGCCACCAACCGCGGGGCCCCGGGAGCATCTCCCTCCGGGCGCTCTGCGCTCAGGCTCCCCGCAGGCAGCCTCAGGGCAGCCGGCCCGTTCCCGCGGCGGCTGCAGGTGCCCCCGGTTCCCAGGACAGACCGGCGCAAGCTGTCCTCTCGCGTCCGCCCTGGGCAGGCAGGCGGCGACCCTCCCGCTGCGTCTGGCCCGCAGGCCCCGCGGACGCCCCAGCGGCTCGGCGAGGAGACGACGTGCGCTGCGGTGTTTGATCCACGGAGTTTCCACCGTCGGTACAACATGTTTCGATCAACACATGTGTCCTCGCAGTGGGAATGCAGAACCCGTCAACCCGCTCCAAAGGCTGGGGAAGTGATGTATTTAAATAGGGATCAGATCCCAGCACAGATTTGCTGGCCAGAAGGAAAATCACCAACATTTTTAAAAAATTACTTTCTAGGTTAGTAATCTGTGGAGTAGTTCGTAGAATAAGTTTAGATATAAAATTAGATGAAAATAATAAACAAATATAAACACAGAATAAGGTCAATATTGCTTCGAACTTAACATCAAATAAAGTGAATTCGTCTCCAATGAGCTTTTGTCACCCAGTCTGTCATATCTGGCTCCTTGTCATTCATACGTTCCCAGTTATGATGTCTCATACACTCACGTTAAACCAACAAATACACTCAGCTGTTGCTCTAATTTTTAATTATCTGTATGTAAAAAGCAGAGAATTAGGGGCAACGGGGTGGCTCAGTCAGTTAAACATCTGCCTTTGACTCAGGTCACGGTCTCAGGGTCCTGGGTTTGAGCCCCACATCAAGCTCCCTGCTCAACAGGGAGTCTGCTTCTCCCTCTGACCCTCCCCACTCTTATGCTCTGTCTCTCTCTCAAATAAAATCTTATTTAAAAAAAAGCAGAGAATCACATAGCTTTGCATCGTCAGTTATTAACACAAAGCAATGATGAAACCTGTGATTAATTTTGATACAAGTAAAATCAACACTCTCATCGGTTGGCAATTATATATAGTCATTTATATAATTTTTAATTGGTAAGTCTATACTTCAAAATGGTGGCTCCGAGCATTTCCATGTAATCATGGAAACACTGAGTGAATATAATGCAAACATTACGTAAAATTGTCTGACATGTTAAAATTTTAGAACTGCATCATTATTGCCGTGCATATATGATAGATCATCGTTCCTGAAAATAGACCGCCCAGGTCTTTCTTCTATTACTTAGCTATTCCTGAAAGACAACCATAAGCCAGGATGTGCTGCAGTTTAATACTTAACTAAAAAGAAGAGACAGTTCTCTCCGGAGCACGTGTCTGTGACACTGATCACTGTCTCCACTCTTCTGAAATTTACGAGACGAGTATGCAAAACATGAAAGGACTGGACTTCCACCTAGAAACTCGGGCTTTCAGAGCATACCAGCTGCAAGACCTCCATCTACCCACACCTTTGTTCATGCTCCAAGGGCAACGAGGTCATCACTACTTATCATTCATCTCCTTCAGGAAGATTTGAGACAAAGGAAAGACAAGAAGTAACAAGTCATTTGAACACCACTGTCTCTCTGACTTGCCTACCTAAGAGATTTGATTCTTTTCTGCTGCTTTATACAAAATTCAGTACCACTGACCCCTTTCCAATCGGAGATGGATCTGTGACTCTGCCAGTCCAGAACACAATCTTTACAAAATAGAATCAAGGGTTGTATCTCGTGTTCCTCACCCCCCTCTCCCTCATAAAAGACTCTTTTATCTCATCAACTAAGTTGCTAAGAACATCAGTGGTGATTAGGACTTTTCAGGATGGAGCCCCTTTCTCTATGCATAGATAATTAAGAAAACACATGATTTGATTTTAAACCCAGCCACAACACAACTTTAAAATAATGACATTGTCCGGACTTAGTGAAGTTTCATTTAGAAAGGCATACTTTCCCCAGCCACCATCTGCACGTCCAGCCTCTGTGTTAAGCCACTCCCTTTTCTCTTAACAGCCAGGCTAGGGGCACCAGGGTGGCTCAGTCAGGTGAGCAGCTGTCTTCAGCTCAGGTCATGATCCTGGCACCCTGGCATTCCAGGACCCAGCCTGTTTTGGGCTTCCTGTTCAGCAGGGAGTTTTCTTGTCCCTCTCCCTCTGCCCCTCCCCACTGCTCATGCTTTCTCATTTTCTCTCAAACAAATAAATAAAATCTTAAAAAAAAAAAAATAGCCGGGCTAAGAGGGAACTTGTGGTTCATCTCTACATTCCGCAGGTAGAACAGAAAGAAGAGGGATTTGGGGGAAGGGAAGATGTCCCTCTTCTCATAATCCATCCTTTATTTGACCCCCAAAATGGAAACTTCTCCCCTGCATCAGGGGGTTAGGCAACAACTAAGCCTCTTCAGAATTTAAAAGGAATGGATGATACTTCTTTCTTCAAAGCCTACAAGAAGCAATAGTACTTGACCAGTCCCTCTCGTGGGCCTAGGCACACAGAGCTCTAACTCTGGGCAACAAAATTTAAGATGCCCTATTCTCCCCTCTGTCCAGCCGGGACCCCCTTCCCTCCCACCAAGGGGCTAGGCATCTATCAAGCCGAAGGGACATGCCCACCCTAAAATCAACTCTTCCTCCTTCCAGACCTTATTCTAGTACCCAGGATGCCAGAATTCCATTCCATTCCAGCATCTACATAGGTCTTCTCTCTAGGGGGACCACATGATTGGTGCGCCAAGAGGCACTTGTTTGTAGAAGGTGTAGATAGGCTTTAGACAGATGGACCAACATGTGCACGTGCATGCTATGAGATCGTCACAGTGGCGGAGAGAGTTGGATCTGGGAGGGAAACCGAGACAGGCCACAGGGTCAAGGCGGCCTTTCTGCATTTTGCCAAGTTCTACTACAGAATTCAGAGGATCTAAGAATTTCAGACCTGAACCTGGATTTTCAGGTTGTTATAAAATTACGTTTGCCCAACAAGGAGGATAAAACATATTTTACTTATTTAACAGTTTGTCCGATGTATTTGAAACTGTCAAATATTTAGATATGTGCTCTGTGGGCCTCTGTTTCTCCCTGTCCACCTAGGCCAGCAAGTCCAGGTCAGGTCCTCATTTTACAGGTACTGAAATGGATCAAGTCGGTGACTTCTTCCCCCGACGCCCACAAAAACATGACAACAATACACTGCCTCATTCACACAGGCTTCTTTTTTTTAAGATTATATTTATTTATTTGGCAGAGAGTGATCACAAGCAGGCAGAGAGGTAGACAGAGAGAGAGGAAGGGAAGCAGGCTCCCGGCTGAGCAGAGAGCCCGATGCGATGCGGGGCTCACACAGGCTTACCAGAGAATTACATCCAGGCTCTTCAGCATGGTGACATCAAGCAAGCTGCCGGCACTCTTTCCTCCAAGGCTGGAAAATCATAAATGTGAAGGGAAACTAAAATGATGTGGAAAACTAACAACCATAACGACAATAATTATGAGAATCTTTGGAGAGTCTGAAGGCTGGGGAATCCCCTAAAAGTCGTCTTAGTCTTGGGAACATCGAACTGGGAGACAGGTTGAGTGGAGTGGATTCAACCCTGGGCAGTGTAAGTGGAAGAAAGCTTCTATAATCTGCTCAGGCATTCAGGAAACTTTAAAATGTTAGTAAGATCATAAAACATGAGCTGAATAAATGAGAAGACAGTCCATGCTCTTGAAGGGAAGAACTCACTATCACCAAAGTATCAATCCTCTTCAAATGTATAAGTTAAATACAATCCCCGCTAAAATTCCAGGTGAATTTTTAAAAAATTCATTCAAAATCCTTATTTGAAAATGAATGCAGAAATTTTAAGATCTACAAGAAAGAAGTCAAAAAAGGAAGAGTAATGTGTGGGAATGTACATAAGTAGATATTAAGATATAATTAAAAAAAACATACAAAGAGTTAATTAAAACAGAATAGAAATCCAGGTCTATATGGAACTTAAAACTATAGTAATGGCATCATAAATCACTGTGAAAAGGTTGGATTGTTTTGTAGCTATTGTGACATTTTTCTTCAATGTGTAGAAAAAATTAAATTGGAATGTTATCAAATAGATAACATTTGAAGATACAAAGGGACTAAACTCTTTAAGGTAAACTTAGAATACTCTGGAATTAATAGGGAAGAATGTAAGTAAACATATTCATAACATGGGGTCAGGAACAACCTACTTCAAAAAGATTCATAAAAGGACAAATCTTAAGCAAAATAGTGGTAGATTTGCAATTCTAAAACTGACAAGGCATTAAAATTTAGAAAATAAAAGAAAATCCACACAGAAAATAAAATAAAATGCACCATCAAATGACCAGGGGGACTACAGAGGATTTTCAGGGTAGTAAAGCTATTCTGCACGGTTCTGTGACAGTGGACAAAGGACATTACACATTTGTCAAAACCCACAGAACTGTACAACCCAAATGCTGAACGTTAATGTACGCAACTTCAAAAACATCATTTATGAAGTCAAAGACCAGAGGAAAGAATGCAGACTATGACAAGAGAATTTAACTGTATTCTAAATGTACGAAACAACTTCACCAGAAGGGTCAGGGGAAATGGTGTCAACCCTCACAACTTTAGAAACCAATGAAGTCTGTTAAGACGAAGGGCGAAAGGAATAATGCATAAGCACTACACTCCAGCTGATAAAGTTATTTCCCGTGGAGATACTTGTTAACAATTCTGGTACTGCTACCATGTGTGCTGGAACTGAATTATTAGTAAGTGGATGGAAGATACTAGGAGCCAAGTTTCTCACTGTTGGAACGGACATTTACAAATAAGAGAGGCGAGGAGGCTGAAATGATCCAGGTGGTAATGGAGTCGAGCTGGAGACATCAGTAAGAACCCATGTTTAACCTAAGGTAGCTACAGATGGTTACATACGGAAATATTTATGAATATGTGTATATACACTGGGTTTCATACACACACGTGTGTGCTTGCTCTGTCCACAGAGAAGGCCTGAAAGAAATGATAATTCAGAAGCCATGAACATACCTAGCACTCTGACCCTAGTTTCTAATGCCATTCTCACCAACAAAAGGAGTAAAGGATCCTAGGAGAAATGACTGTTAATAATCAGAATCAGCCTAGAGTATATTGTAGTATCAGGAAGACTGGAAGTGCTCAAAAATAGGGGGAAAAAAAAAACCCACGAAGACTGGGGTAAGTCAGTGGGACAAAGGAGCCCATATAAAGAGTTCCCAGTGGTCAAAGCTGCAACAAAATATATACAGTAGTACTGAATTATAACCCAAAGTATAAACAAATGTCCATGAGTTAGTCCACACTGATATAAATAAATGATTGTGTAAATTAATAAATGAGAGAGAAGAGACAAAACTTCCCTGCAAAAGCATTACAAATAAAGTATGTGAACTTTTTCCCCCTTAAAAAAGGGACCATAAGTCCCCACGCCTTCTGCATAGATATTGCATAGCGAATTTCTTCCAAAGTATTCTCTATGTTTAAAAAGGGGGGAGAAAAGAGATTTTACAAGAGAGAAACCTGAAGAACACTGCTTTGGCCAACTAATCAAAATCAACATCAACAATCATAAATCATGCTGATGATTGATATGATGGAATGAAAATGAAACTTGAGGGGCGCCTGGGTGGCTCAGTGGGTTGAAGCCTCTGCCTTTGGCCCGGGGTCATGATCTCAGGGTCCTGGTATGGAGCCCCGCATAGGGTTCTCTGCTCAGCAGGGAGCCTGCTTCCTCCTCTCTCTGACTGTCTCTTTGCCTACTTGTGATCTGCCTCTGCCAAAGAAATAAATAAAATCTTTAAAAAAAAAAAAAAAAAGAAAATGAAAATGAAACTTGACTTCTGTGGCCTCCCTCCTAAAAAGCTGTAAACTCAGTTTATTAATGAGAAAAACATGAGACAAATTCCAAGAGAGGGACATTCTATAAAATACCTGGGCCAGTATTCCTCAAACTTCTGTCAAGTTCATCAAAACCAAGAAAAGTCTGAAAAACCATCACTCCGAGAGGAGCCCAAGGAGACCCAAAGACTAAATAAAATGTGATACCTATTTGGGATCCTGGACCAAGAAAGTGTATGAGGTAAAAACTAAGGAAATCTAAATAAACTATCGTTCATTAATTGTAAAAAATGTATTATTCAAATGTAAGATGTTAATAGGGAAAGCTGTGTGGGAGTCAGAGAGAAAGTGTGGGAACTGCACTGTGGGCTCAGCTTTTCTCTAAATCTAAAACTGCTTTAAAAAAATAAAGCCTATTAATTTTTTAAAAATGTAATTTACAGATGAGGAAATCCAAAAGCCTTAAGAGCATATAAAGAGATAGTCAAACTCATTAATTATCAGACTAATGCTAATTAAAACAACCATGAGATATCACTTTACGTCTGTGAGACTGAGTGAAATTACAAAGCTGGGGTTGGTGGAGATCTGGGGACAAAGGCCCCCTCATGCACCGCTGGTTGGAGAGCAGGCTGGTCTACGCGTTCTGGGAGGAATCTAGAGGCTCGTAGTCAATTACACATACACAGAAACTCTGTATGTTCTGCACCTGGAGATACATAAAACATACCAAATTTTCACATGGTCCACAGGAGAATATGCAGGAGAATGCCTCTGTAGCACTGTTTGTGCAGGCAGAGAGTCAAATGAAAACTGGATCTCCAGCCCTAGCCTAGAAGAATAAACAGGTAGAATGTTAAGAATAAACAGGTAGAATGCTTTGGCCAACTAATAAAAATCAATAATTTAATAAATAATTAAAATCTTAAAAAAAAAATTAAGGCCTGAGGACTTCCTCATTCCTACAATTGAGGTCTTGTCACCTCAACACCATGGGATGTTGCACACATGTTAAACACAGCAAACAGTGTATGTATAGCAACATGGATCGGTCTTAAAATCACAGTGCTGGCAAAAAAAATACAAAACACATGGCATTTTTATACATGACCATCTATGTTGATTAAAAATACATACACGCATAGGCAGAGGGAAATGGGGTATGAGGAATGGGCATAAATTAAACAAGAGCTGAGCCTTCCGTGCCCCAAAGATGATAGTGTGCATTAACTGAAGGGTATGATTAACATCATTAACTTGCCTTTGGCACGTGAGACCCAACAAGAGAAAAAGATCCCAAGTCAGATATAGAATTAAGGCCTGATAGGGCGCCTGGGTGATTCAGTGGGTTAAGCCTCTGCCTTTGGCTCAGGTCGTGATTCCAGGGTCCTGGGATCAAGCCCCGCATCGGGCTCTCTGCTCAGCAGGGAGCCTGCTTCCCCCTCCATACTGCCTGCCTCTCTTCCTACTTGTGATCTCTCTCTCTCTCTCTCTCTGTCAAATAAATAATTAAAATCTTTAAAAAAAAAATTAAGGCCTGAGGACCTCCTCATTCCTACAATTGAGGTCTTGGCCAGCTATACACTGTCCACGGTTTTTCCAAGAACTCTCCCACAGTCTGTGATACTAGCTGAGGGAGATGTAGATATTATGTGGTGTCCAGAAAAATTCTCCATTGTAAATTATTTAGGGCTCCCGTACCCATGCCTCCTTGGCACAGGCCCAATCTGTCATAAAGATACCACTCGCAGAGATCAGGTGCACCTGCGGTCTCCTGCCCGGGGACCAGTAAAGCCAGGAGCAGGCCACACTTTTCATCTTCTATGCGCTCTTGAAGAGTAGCCTATGTTGTCATTTACACTTGTAATACCAACCGACTCGAACAATTGCTAAGACAGAAAAGTGATAATGGCTCCCCAAGTTTGAGTCCTGCCACAATGTCCTAACCCTCACATGGTACTGAGCAGTGCCAGAGTCTCAGAAGAAACTCTGATCTGTTCAAGACATTGAGGAACGACTGTCCAGGGAACAGAATTAGTTCTATGTGGTTGAAACAGAGACTGGTTCACGAGAAATGTTATCAGACTCATGATTCCATTGAGTTAAGACTAGACTTTAATCCCTTCAAGATCTCTAACTGGAGCCATTGATAACAATTATTTTAACAGCTGAAAATTAGTGTGGACTATGTGCCAAGCATTGTTCAAAACAATTTTAACTGCACTACTTCATTCCAGCACACACACACAAAGCTCTATGAAATAGCTGCAATTATTATGCAATATTTATGTGAAAAAGCAGAAAATTTACAACATAGGACATGAAGTGACTGGCTGAAGGTTACCCTCAGTAAATGGTGGCGGAGCTGGGATTCAGAGCTGAGCAGGCTGACGTCAGAGCCATGGCCTCAACTCGTGTGTGTGTGTGTGTGTGTGTGTGTGTGTGTGTGTGTGTGTATACAGCACTCCCCATAGCACATACCCTTCCCAACATGTATATACCTCACTGCAACTTCTCTAAATTATGCCAAAGTTACAAAAGAAGAAGTTTTTCATGGTTTGGTCAGGAAAGCATTGTCTACCCATATATTCTAATAGCCAGCTTCATTTCGTTTATTTTTGTCTGCATCTGAAGATTTTAAAGTTTCCTTCCTCTCTTACTTCCTTCTTTCCTTTCTGATACTGCCACAGAATTGCTAAAGATATGGCAGAATTTGTTTTAAAGACTCTATTTATTTATTTGAGAGAGAATGAGAGAGAGAGAGAGAGCATGAGAGAGGGAGAGTCAGAGGGAGAAGCAGACTCCCCACCAAGCAGGGAGCCCAGTGTGGGACTCAATCCCAGGACTCCAGGATCATGACCTGAGTCGAAGGCAGCTGCTTCACCAACTGAGCCACCCAGGTTCCCAATATGGCAGAATTTTTAATATGTGCCCAGCATTTTGCAAAATTGAAGATTATAACAACTGATAAGATACTTGGTGATAGTTCCCATCTATTGAAGAATTGTATCTAGAACATACAGAAAAGAGGTAAAAATAAGAAAAATCTTTAAAATCTTCCCTATGGTTGAGATCCTCCAAAAAAAAAGACAAGAGCTCTTTTTTTTCCTGATAGAAGTCTGTTTCTCTCTGTCCCGGCCCCCATGCTATTTTTCAAAAACACCAGCACCAAATGAAAATGGCTCTTACTCTCCCAGATATTCAGTACATTGTTTTAGGTAAAAGAATTGAGGAAACAAACTAGCAAATGTGACAAAGAGAGAAGAAGTCACCATTTTAAGTTACTGTCCATTTCATGCATAGATTCAACAAACAAGTTCTTACAGAATGTTTTAAATCTTGTATGGACCCTGATATACAAAAAAAATTTATCAGAGGTAGAAATAAAAATCTATTTTTAAATAAGCATCTACGAAACTTGCTATAAAATTCCTCTACTGCTAAGACTATAGTGGCATACAGTGTATTTTATTGATGTATATTGTGTATTCTATTATGTATACTCTATTAACTTTTTAAATCTAACCAACATTTTTAAAAATATTTATTTATTTGTTTATGTGAGGGGGGCAGAAGGAGCGGGGAGAGAATCTCAAGTAGACGCCCCACTGAGCGTGGAGCCTGATGTGGGGCTTGATCTCAAAATCCTGAGATCATGAGCAGAGCTGAAATCAAGAGTCAAACACTTAACCGACTGAGCCACCCAGCCTCCACTAATCTCATTAACTTTTCTAAAAAATAATGACCAGCAGTCTATTGACAGCCAGTGTATTTGAAGGCTATCATAAGTTATCAAGTGCCTAAGAAATAGAAATTTATTCTAGTGTAAGCTTTAAAAAAAAAAAAAAAAAAAAAAAGACCGCAATGGTAGATCAAGGTGGAGACATAGCCGTAAAATATATAGATATGGAATGGAGACATAGATATATGTCCATATTATACATACTAGCGTTCCCTTCCAGTACTATAACTAAGAACTATCTGTCAAAATAAAAAGTTGAGTGATACCACGTGTGCTGAAAGCCTCACTATACTTCAGGCAAATACACTGATTTTGGAGTCTGAATCGAAAGGAACTTCTGTTTCCCATCAGTGGAGTACCAGAGGAAAAGAGCACTGAGCTGAACAAAAGTAGAGACCAGAGTTTTATATATACACATAAAATCAACTCCCCAATCTGTCCCCCAGTCCCATCTGCAAAATATTGCCAGGACACTAAATAACCTCTCCAATTCCTTGTCATCCTTGTATCTCTGACAGCAGTTTACTGTGTGTGCTGGTGGTGCGGCTCCAAGCCCAGGTTCTGAAACTTTTTAAAAAATATTACCCAAATGAAACCAGATGGGATCGGGAGGGAGACAAACCCTAAGAGACTCCGAATATCACAAAACAAACTGAGGGATGCGGGGGGTAGGGGGAATAGGGAGAGGGGGGTGGGGTTATGGACATTGGAGAGGGTATGTGCTTTGGTGAGTGCTGTGAAGTGTGTAAACCTGGTGATTCACAGACCTGTACTGCTGGGGCTAATAGTACATTATACACTAATTTAAAAAAAAAAAATTTTTTTTTAAATAAAAAAATATATTATCCAATTGTCCCACTAGATGGCAGCAGAATCCTGGTTACTGTACAATTGCAGGCCTTGCGTTCTGCCTCTGTATCATCCTGAATCCCACTATCAAAAAGTTAATGGAAGGACTTTGCCACGGTTATCAAAACACTTGAGTTTCTCTCTCAGCTCTGCTATTTATTAACTGTATGATCTTGGGCATATGAGTGTGTTGAGGTTTCTGATTACCTACCACCACATTAAAGGACATCTTCCAGATCTAACGCTACGATTGAATATTGTTGTCATAGCAAGAACATGATGTGTTCAAACACGAATGTCTCTTTTTCTACCTTAAGCCATTCAAACTATCTGCATTTGGCACGAAGAAAATGTCCATTCTCTCTCTGTGAGACCTTGGACAATTAACAATATTTTTGTTGCCTCATCTGTAAAATGGGGAAAATATTAGTATCTCTAAGTGGTGTTATAACGAGTAAACAGATATGACAAGTAAAGTGGTTAATAAGTGTTAGCTGTGATAATTTTTTATTGTTATGGTTTTGCTCCATGGCATCTGGCCTCTCACAGACCATATAATGGTCCTACCAGCGCTTTCTCCTGAAACTTGAGAGGCTATGCCAGTGGCTTCAGGCTGACTCTCCCTTACAAGCTCAGAGTCTGCACAGGACCAGCCCACAGGTCCAGGAATCTCTCAGAGAATCCTCCCCACTGTAAGGTACTACAAAAAGTTCCAGGCTTGGATATCTAAGTCCTGAAGGGATCGAGGTGTTCCGCCTCAATCAGTTCTCATTGAAACTCCTTGAAAGAGCCCTGTAAGTGTCCTCTGATGTGGAGCCATACCCTGGAATCTCATGAAGTCCTCCTTAGGGAATGCAGGGTGGACCTGAAGGCCAGCAGGTAAGGCGGGCGAGCTTCCGATCTTAGCAAAACACTGCAGAGACTAGTAACGGAAAGATACCTATACCTTGATTGCAGAAGCCAATATATCTGGCTCCTCCTTATACTGGCTCTCTTGATTCACCACAGTCATCCATTCTATTACTTCCAAATTAACATACTGTGTTATGTATTATGTGACAAGAGTTGCCAGCTTCTCTCAGGTATTGGTTTAAAGCCTTGAACACATAAAATATTAAGGATGCCAAAGACATCAAGTCCTGAAACAGAATTCCTAGGAGTCTCTGTGCTGCTTTGACCTCATTAGCTATCATCGCTTTGAGAATATTGGATGCTAATAGCCAGCAAAATTAAGGTGCAAAGCAAAGCAAAACTAGCTGGAGTCACTACCAGGAACCATCCCTTAACTACCTACGTTGCAACAAATTTCTCTCTCTCTTTTTTTTTTTTTCTTTAACTCTATGTTTGGTGTATAATTTATTTAGCAGTAATATAGATGTATGTTGATGACTTGCTTTGTGCAACAGGATGAGTCCGGCCAGGATATCAGGACTGACAAGCAGAGATGAATCAGAGAACATGGCCCAACCGCCCCGGGTCAGAGCCGGTGGTGAGAAGGCAGCACCAGGGGTGGGCCAGGCCTGGAACACCCAGCACCCTTACATGCTGGCGGGGATGAGGATAAGAGCTTCGAGACTTCAGAGCATCCGGAGGTCTGAGGCTGCTGGAGTCATGAGGAAACCAGAGAAAGCGGTGATGTCCCCTTTCATGAGGCAGTGTTAGTAACCCGTCCGCTTCCACCACTGATTCTTGACTCACCAAGGATGCCAAAGGGCCTTCCAAAAGGCAAGTAAGATTAAATAGTTCTCCCATGCCTATCTCAGCTTTAGAAAGAATAATGAGTACAAAATAAAAGAACAGCGGAGCGGGGAGAAGAGGCCAACCTCCATTTACGTATTCTTTAGCTCAGGATACAGTTCTGCTAACAGACCAGACCACACGGCTCTCAGAAGGGCAGACACCACACCTGGCCTTTTTCTCACCAGCGACCCGTCCGGTGCCTGGCACTCACACGCTCCCCGTAAAGGTCTGCCCTCCTTACTGTGGTTGCGGATGATAACTGGGTAGACACGAACTCCAAAAGTCTGTGATCGTGTCCTGCTGAGTGACCAAAGGACAGAGTCGTAAACCCCCTGACCTTTAGCCCTCTCCTGTTCTTGGAGCTGAATTCATATACGAACACACAAAAGAACATCACCACCCCAAATAAGAAGGGAAGCCAGGATATATGCTTCAAAGGAGGCAAATGCCCCACATGCCTGTTACAACGGGGGACCACCGGCACCCTGAACACCACTCCCAGGACTGGTGAATTCTTTACAATCGCTTCGCAAACAGTACAACAGGCGGCAAGTCAGAAGACCTGTAGCCTGCACCTGCTGTGGGCATCCACCGGCCGTGAGACCGGAGAGAGTCATTGATTTTTTTTTTTTCTTAAGTTAGACTAACAGGCTAATTTCAGCAATAATAGCCCATTTCAGCAATAATATTCTGGTTCTAAGCTGATCATGAAGAAGAGAAAATTGAATTCAACAAGGGCCAGCCAGCGTTCCTGATCTGTATAAATTCCCACACAGTCTTTTACTCTCCCTAATCCACATACTTTTCAGTGTGTGAACAACTAAACTGCTTACAGGAGATTTACTAGTGACATAAACTCAAGGAGGATTCCAGCAAATTACATGTAATCATCTTTCTGTGTGCTTTAGAGCAGTGTGAACTCTCACTGTTCCAACACGCTCCTGAATTTGTTAATGGTGAGCATGGAAAAATTAAAAACAAAAACAAAAAAAAGCGAAAAACAAAACAAAACAAAAAACCCTTTAAACAGCTTAACGTTAATCTTTAAAAAATATATATAAGGATCTTTATTCTTTATTCAAGAAATTTTATATGTAATGATCTTTAAGTTTCCCCAGATGTCACATGAAAATGATGGTGAGCAAGTGTTAATAAATGAAACTATCAGAAGACAATGATGGGGTCAGCGGGGAGGCAGAGGGAAGTGAGCCCTGTGGGTGGAATTCTGGGACGCTCAGCTAACATTCCTGCAACCCTGAGGCTCCCCATGTATGGTGTCTTCAAGGAGGGATAGGGGCGGGGGTTGTTGTGTTTGGGAGCTGAGACAGCCTGGGTGACGTTATGAGAAGACCCCTTCACGTGACCGTTCATCCACACCATCCCACCAGGGTGCCCCTTTCCTCCACCAAGGCTACGACTGCAAAGGTTCATCCTTCAACGTGCACTACCTTCCCATCTAATACACATTTTCTATCCAGTTCCAGTTGGGAGGAAGACAGAATCAGCCTTCTGTTCTGCTTCTCCCACTGAATGTAGCTAGAAACTGAAAGGTAGTTCGTGCAACAGGTGGGCTAGGAAGACGACAGGATCTGGAACACCATGGAAACAATGGGATATTTACCTTTCTGTACCCCTGCTCTCCCCTGGCCTAACTGCCAAAGTGCCTAAACCCAGAGGTGAGCATTAGTGAACCAGGCAAACCTCCCTAGTCTAGGCTTGAGGAGTGGTTGAGGGGTCACTTGCCAGCACGGAGCAGGAGGGTCCTCAAGGGTCTAAAATCTGAAGAAGGAACCCCTACTTCCCTGCTTGGAAGAGCTTTGGTACTAAGACCTAAGAGAGTGGGGAGGGAGAGGTAAAGTCTCACTGTTTGTCTCCCTCTCTCTCTTTCAACCTCCAAGCTACAAACACTGGCAGAGCCATGAGAAATGCTGGCAGAGCAGAGTAAATCAGATTTCAGATTGCTGGCAGCAGGACTTAAAAGGGGGGCCTTGGGGACATGGAAAGGCATGGGAAAAACACAGAAAGGTAGGAGCTCAAGGAAGCCATCTTCCAGAGTTGGCTGTGCACTCCTGGTTGCACCCCCAATTTAGGCACACACGGGGCTGACCCCAGATGCCCCAGGAAACATTCTGAGAAGTCAACTAAAAGCTCAATCATTGCCCAGGTACCAGACTTGCAAATCAAATATGGTATACTCACAGGTCAGATCCAAACAGGACTGCAAAGACTTGGAGAGCAGGAACGAAAGAGGGGCTGTCACAGCAGACTCAGCCGACACTGAAAGAAAAATGAGGGGACATGACACACATGTCTATGCACATAAATTTGATGAAATAATATAGATGAAATAGACTAATTAATAATTGTTCAAAAACCACATAATACCTAAATTTATCTGAGATAAAACCATACAGGAGCTCAGAAGTTAAAATCAAAGTATGGGCAGGTCTGTGTTCCTTCCTGAAAGCTCAAGAGGTGAATCCTGAATCCTTTACGTAGCCTCTTCCAGGTTTTAGAGGCCACCCACATTCCTTGGCTCATGGCCCTCTTCCTGTGTCTTCAAAGCCAACTTCACATCTCCCTCTACCTTTGGTCTGTAATTACATTTCCCTCTGACTCTTCTGCTTCTTTCTTCAATTTTTAAGGACCCTTGTGATCACACTGGGCCCACCCAGATAATCCAGGATAATCTCCCTATTTTAAATCCAGCTGATTAGCAACTAATTCCATTTGCAACCTTAATTCTCCCTTGCTATGTAACTTGACATACTCACAGATTCTAGGGATTAGGATGTGGACATCTTTGAGTGGCCATTATTGATCCTGACATAGCAGACCAAGTACTACCTGATGAATTTTAAGAATCCAACATGGAATTTAAAAAGATACTGGGATGTTTAAGGCAAAGCTAAAGCTAAAGAAGGATTTCATACATAAGCCAAAGAAAGCTTACTCATATATGACTGAAAATTCAAATTTTTTCTCATAAATTCTCCATACCTTGTTAATGTTACCCAAAGGTCAGTAATGGTTTGGGTCAATAACTCCATAAGCATTTTAAAGTCCATTTGGGGTACCTGGGTGGCTTAGTCAGGTTTCGACTCAGATCATGATTTCAAGGTCCTGGGATGGAGTATAGCATAGGGCTCTCTGCTCAGCGAGGAAGAGTCTATTTCTCCCTCTCCCTCTGCCCCTCCCTCCCCTTTGTATGTTCCCTTGCTCTCTCTCTCTCTCTCTCTCTCTATCAAATAAATAAATAATTTTTTTAAAAGGTAAATAAATGAAAGTCCATTTGGTGTTCTGTGTGGTTAGGAAACCAAAGGAAGACACCATGTATTATAAAATAAAAGCCAAACTGAATTTAGAAATGTATCTGAATTTAGAAATGTACCTGATAAATGTAATCATAGAACACAAAGAAGCACAACTTACTGATGCACCTAAAATAAAATGAATAGATTTTCATTAGTGGAGGAAAAACTCTGGGAAGAAAATAGAAAAATGTATAGAAAAATACCATAATAACCAGAATTATTCTTACACGATGTGTGTTTTTGAAAAATAATCATGTGATTAATCATATAATTATGACCATATAGGGTGAACGGAAGCAATATTTATAAGGACAATACCCTTGGGTTGAAAATAAAAACATCTCCATCTGACAATAGCTAATGAGAAATGTAATCTAGGATTCTATTAGACAGAGGACAATCTGTAGCTTGTCAATAGACAATATTGACAAGTGATTGTTGCTCTGTGTTAGTAAGTATATTTCTGGGGAACAGATACACCAATGATTCTCAAGCTTTCTTCCACAGAAGATATGCAATGGTCATAAATGAGATTGAAGTTCAATTTTCTATACAGTTTCTATACTATTTCTATACTCTTTCTGATGCCACCTTTTTCTTTCACTCCAGGTAATATAGTCAACAATTTGAGAATTAAATTCATGTTATTATAGATATAACACAAGAGCCCACTAGCTTCTTGAATTTTCCCTCCTTCTAATACCTAAATAATTACCATCTGGGTCTCCATTACGTATGATGACACAAAGTGCTCCTTCATAAGTTCTGAGAATCTGCAAATGGAGCTGACATCCTCCTGGTTGTGGCCATGCCAGGCTTCCTCACCACGTTTCCCCAGCCCCACCATCTCACAGCTGTTCTCTATGCTGGTAATGTCGTCTCTGCTCTGCCTCACCCTGAAACTAGACACGGCCTTCCTTTCTACAAACACAGCTGACATGAGACTTTTTTCTTCAAAAGACCGCAGTAAAACATGCAGTAAAGCCCTGTTGAATAAATGCAAAGTTTATAGAAACATAAGGCAGTTACAGCACAAAACAGTAGGAAACCCTACTCCTAGAATCAATCATCATTCCTCAACTCTCAGCTGAATTCCTAGGGCCCATTCATTCATCCCACTGAGGAAAACCTATCTTTACTTTGTTCTAGCCTCTCAGGAGAAATCAGACCAGCTAACCCCATAACAATCTTACAGACGTGCTATTGTGATCACAGAAAACACAGTCATTTACGTTGTTTTGTGGAGCAGTTGGATTTCTTTTTTTCCAAATTCGTCATTCTCAAATAGGATCTTATTTTACCTTCTTCACATAACTCAAGGTTCATGCAAAAGTTTACTCCAAAAACCAAAATGACATCTATATCTCTCCCCAAAATGATAAGGAATTTATCTTTGGCAACACCAAGTGCCAATGAGAGCTTTGAAGTTCCAGGGTTTTTTTCCCTAAACACTCTAAAGAATGCAGATCAGTTCCCTGCCTTCCCCACCCCTCCTACCCTGCATACACACAGGAGCCTCACAAGTGGAAAGTGTTTCCCAATCCATTGTTAATGGAAAGGAGGGAGATAATGTGTTTGTTTATGGAATTGCTGGCCCCTGCCCTACCATATACATGCAAAAAATAATTTTGTATAGCCTCTAATTCTTTTTATTTTAAAATACAAGTGGTATGTAAATTGCCATGTGATGACTGTTATGAGTAACATATCACCATTGATCTCCCCCAACAACCAATGGTCCGTCCAGTATGTTGTGACCCTACGACTCAGAGCAGACAGTCGTCCTAACCTAAGATCTTCCCTCTCCTAGCTTTGTTTCCAAACTTACACATGCCGTGAAAGGAGTATTTTCCAAAGTACCTGTACAGATTTGGAATTGAAAGTGCATATATGTGTATAATCAAAGCAATAATACCTCTACATCATAATCGAAGAAAGCTTACATAATATAGCATGGAACAGCTATAAGTCAATGGCATAAGTAGTGCTTGATGCTACCTAAAAATATGCAAGGTAGTAGTTAAGTATACACATTTTGGAATCAGAAGGATATGGGTTCAAATCCAAGTTCTACCTCTCCTTACTGTGAATGTGAGCAAGTTACATGACTTCTGAGTCAACTTTCAGACCTGGAAAAAGGCACGTTAATACAGATCCTAGAAGGTTATCGTACAGTGCAAGAGATACAGTGGTGCTTCTAGAAAATCAGAACCCCAACTTGGCTGGGCCTGATGTACCATCTTACAGCCTTTGGGGCTAAGTCAGCTTACTCTTCATCCTCCATAGCTACTACTTCATATTCTTTTCCTTTCCTCAAACCTGTGCCTGTGTCTCACCTCCAATGCTACTGAGATAAAAGGTAACCATCCTAAGTAGGAGAGCTATACGATTTCTCAGCCAGAGTGAGACAATTTTGAGCACAAAGGGGGGTAGTCTTATAATTACATTCGGACAATAAGTATCAATTGATAAATTATAATTAAATTCTTATAAAAAATTCAAACTCAATATATTTCAAACTAAATTTATCTTCTTCAAAATATCTGGACCACCTTCAGTGTTTCCAGTTTACTGGTGACCCTGGTTGAAAAACTGGAGCCATTCTTGGCTTTTTCTTCTCCTTCTTCCTCTATATCCAGTCAGTTCTATTTTGTAAGTATCATTCAAGTCGGTTCACTTTTTATCATTCTCATTGATACTAACCCAGTCCAGATCCTCACCGTCTTTCATCTCCTTCACAAACCCTCTAGAAAGAGGTTGTAGTCATCAACTACAAGTATGTAAGAAGTATATATTATTGCAGGGCTACTATTTTCCTTTCTTGATGTCCTTCAAGGGTAACCCACCTAAAAAGAAAGTTGTCACAAGAAAAGTAAAACACAGAAGTGAAGAGCAGGCAGATACCTCTTGTAGCATGTAAAGAATTAGGGGTTAAAATCTTCTTTTTATACGTGAAAAAATAGTGTGTAGGAAGACATCACTGAACCTAAAGCCACATTTCTCAAAGTTTCTAGCTATCTGAGCCGATGAATTTCATTTTTCTTTTTGATGAAACAGTTTATTGCATTTCTGTCGCCTGCAATTTAAAAGTCCTGACTTACACAATTATGTGACCAGATCACAATCTATCTTCAGTCCTCAGCTCCTAGCATAATGTCTGGCCTGGTGATTAAACTCTTGAATGGATCATGTACGCAAAACACCCTACAAGCATCTTTACCTCCATACCAACAAAGAGCAATGTGTTTTCATTCATTTATCAAGTATTTATTGAACATATTCTATGGATGACTATTCTAGATACTGGGAATACAGCCCTGTACAAACACACAAATTTTGCTCTAATGAAATGTATATATAGAATAGTCAAAAATAAGGAGTAAGAAATTAAAATAAAGTAAAATATCTACTATTTTTGTTCTTGGATCTTAGAAAAGCCACCTGGATTTTGTATAGCAAGATATTATGTCTGAACCAAAGAAATTCTTCAGTGTCCATCAGCATAATGTATTTATATAAAAAATGAATTGGGGACATGGTATTCATTTAAAATTAGGTCCAAACAAATGTCAGGGATTAAAATTTCATCAGAAACAAATTATTTTTATAGAGTGCTAAGATTCTCATGACAGAAACTCGGGCTCATTAACCCTTTAGTTCAGTGTTCAAGGTACTATAGAAAAAAATTAGAATACTTAAAGTCAGAAGTCCTAGAGTTGAATCCTCAATTTAAGTAAAAGCTTTGTTTTTTTTCTACACACTATGTTCTCATGCATAAAATGTGGATTATAATACCTAATTCTTTCAGCCTCTTCATTTCACTTAAAAAGTTAGCCAGCAATTATTAAATATTAGTTGAATTAATGCATGATAATATCCATATTAAGTGAGAGCATAATATGAAAGCATTTGTCAGCTGTAATGTGCTATACAAACAGTAGCTGCTTTTAGTGCTATTATCGTTGTGATTTTATTATTTCTGTGAGAGCTGAGGTGGTGGAAGAGTTGTGTAGGAGATGGTACTAGAAAGAGGAGGAAGTAGTGTAAGAACTGACTTGAAAAGAATTAAATGTCTAAGTGTCTGGGGTGTCTGGGTGCCTCATTTGTTAAACCTTTGGCTCAGGTCATGAACCTAAAGTCCTGGGATCGAGTCCTGAATCGGGCTCCCTGCTCAGTGGGCAGCCTGCTTCTCCCTCTCACGCCCCCCTCTACTTGTGTTCCTCTCTGGCTGTCTCACTCTATCAAATAATTTTTTTTTTTTTTAATGTCTAAGTGTCAAAAAAAAATGTCTAAGTGTCTAAGAGGAGAGTGAGCAAGGCCCACGGTAAGAAGCACCATTTCCAAGTGCGGGTGGGTTGGTTCTTGGTTCTACTGCTCCTGGGCTCTGGGCTCCCTGCTTTGGCACCTTCATGATTCTCTCTATAAAAATTCCTAGTCCCACCCTCTGTCTGCCTACCAAAATTACCTCTTTACTCAGCCACACTGCCATTTTTTTAAAAGCTGGTTTTAGGAAAGCAATCTGATTAAAGTGATAAAATTACAGTTTTGTGAAAATGTTGCTGTACATGTGCCCTACATCTTTATTTCCCAATGAAATGTCACATCCTTCCTCAGTGACTTTTTAAGATGAAAGCTCCCCACAACAGTAATATTCTGTGCATGACATTTTTCCTTCTTGCTTTTGTATTTTCTAATTTTTAAAAAATATTTTGTTTATTTGTCAGAGAAAAAGAGCACAAGAAGGGGCAGTGGCAGGCAGTGGGAGAAGCAAGTAGAGGGAGAAGCAGGCTCCCTGCTGAGCAGGGAGCCAGACGCAGGTCTCAATCCCAGGACCCTGGAGTCATGGTCTAAGCCAAAGGCAGATACTTAAGCAACTGAGCCACCCAGGTGCCCTGTATTTTCTAATTTTTAATAATAATTTGAAATTATATAAAGGTAGAAATATTACTCTAATAGGTATACTGTTTCTGTTTCTTTTTCTTTTTTTAAGATTTTATTTATTTCAGACAGAGCAAGAGAGGGCACAAGTAGAGCATGGGAGAGGGGGAAAGGGAGAAGCAGGCTCCCCTGAACAGGGGGGAGCAAGCCTGACACAGGGCTGGATCCCAGCATCCTGGGATCATGACCTGAGCCAAAGGCAGATGGTTAACCAACTGAGTCACTCAGACATCCCTCTTCTCCTTCTTCATTATCATCTGCCAACTTAGCTTCTAATCGTCTGAATGAGTTTCTCTGAGTGGCTCTTTTATTTTTATTTCTTAGAAAACTAAACTGAGCATAGTGAAACTCTAAATCCTTGGCTGACTTGTTTACCGACCTCAGCTTCTGGAAATTTAGAACAGGTGGATAATGATGTCTAGTCTTAAGGAGTTTTCAAAGTAAGTGCTTGAGTATGGACAGAAACTATCTTAAAATAATACTTCAGGATTTGGGGAAGAAGAATTTGATCAAGACAAGAGAAAACCAAAGTAACAGACTTGTATTCTCCTATCTCTGAACCACTTTCTAGACTATCTTCATTACCTTGGCTGAATAGGAAAATTATTTTCATGTAAATGAACATCTTACTATTAAAATGTTATTCCTAGAGTACCTGGAGGGCTCAGTCAGTTAAGCATCCAACTCTTGGTTTCAGCTCAGACCATGACCTCAGGATTTTGAGATGGGGTCTGGTATCCTGCTCCATGCTCAACATGGAGTCTGCTTAAGATTCTCTCCCTGTCTCTCTGCCCCTCCCTAACACGGCCCCCACACTGTACTTGTATGTGCACATTCTCTCTGTGTCTCTAAAAAATATTAATTTATTAACTACATAAAGTGTTATCCCTAGCATAATAAACATCATGCATATAATTAAGTGAATTATATATATAATCATATATAATTAAATTAAATTAATGTGTTGATTTAATTTTGTTGTTAAGCTTTCACTAGGACAAGCACTATTATTATATAGTCTCTGAACTTTTGGAATTTCTGACATGACATGGCTGCTTGCTCATAACCTTTTTTTTTAATTTTTAATTTTTTATAAACATATATTTTTATCCCCAGGGGTACAGGTCTGTGATCACCAGGTTTACACACTTCACAGCACTCACCAAAGCACATACCCTCCCCAATGTCCATAATCCCACCCCCCTCTCCCAAACCCCTTCCCCCAGCAACCCTCAGTTTGTTTTGTGAGATTAAGAGAAAAAATGACACTGGTCATGGACATGCGATCATTAGGATGGCTGAGACAGGGCTGAGGACATAGAATTAAGTCAGACTCAGGAAAGGACTCAGAGTCTAAAAATTAAAGTATTCTGGAACCCTAAAAGCCATGGGCAGTGGAAGGCTGTATTAATTCTAGAAGACAAAGGCTCACAAAGGGTCGTATGTAAGGGGGTCACAGCAAACAGGAAAGTGTATGGAGCAGAAGTTGATAACCTGGCTAGGTTAGGAGCGCAGCTCCTAGTACCAGTAACAAGCAGAATCTTTCCATTTTGCCAACTTCCTGTTTCACCTCCTGGGTTTTTATGTGGTTCCCATAGAAATAGAGACAAACCAGCACAATGTGTCTAGGTCTGAATAAGGGTGTATGTAATAGAAATGTATAGATGAGAAACGAGAAGGTAGAAAAATTTCAGTTTGTTGGCAGCAGGGTGTGTGTGTGGCAAAAATGATACAGAGCAAAGCTCTCTTAAATGAAAAAGAACCAAGTCAAGAAAAAGAAAATTTCCATTGCTTGACTTTGGGAATAAAATAATCTGAGCATTTTGAGTACCTGCATTCACCCTTCCCTCTTTGATGGTATTCTTAGAGTTGGCAAGACTTGATAAGCACATTCAGGAAATTTAAGAAAAGGACAAGAAAAACTACTTTTACTATAGTTAAAGAAAAAAATGGCTATCCTCACACTTGTCGCCTCAGGGCCTTATAAGGACTTAATATTTAGTCACAAAGGCATCTTGAATAGTTGTATAAGGGGACATGAGGGATGGAAGCATCTTCATTCAGAACTTTCTCCAGGGTATAACTGAGACAGATTTCATCTCTAGAATAACAATGTCACTGTGCAGTAAAGAGGAAGCGATCTTGCCCTGGAGGGGTCAAGAGAAAACAGAACATTAAAATCTTATTATCTGACAAAGCTGGAGAGAATCTGAAACAACACCCTTACACACAGTTTTTTTAACTTTAGCCAGAAACCTCCTCAAAGACAATACAATTTGAAGAATGAAACAGGGATAAATTAGATCTTCTTGAAAAGTATTACTTTTAATACTGATATACAAAAAAAAAAACTATAGTTCTTTGTTTCCACATTTACAAAATATCATACCCAATACTTGCCTATTCCATTTGTTTGATCCATGTTTCTCTCCATGCAGTGGAGGGGAAGATATCTCTGAAAATAGGAAGTAAGGATTTCTATTAACAGAAATGGAATGATCACATTCTCTGTCAAGTTACATATACTTGGTTTATCTGAGCAAATAGTCTGATAATTTCAGAATGAAAGATACTATGGAAAAGCTAACTAGGGTAAACAGTGATGGACTTCCTCGGAAAGCTGGACTTTTACTTCGAAAATGTATAAAAGAAGCAAAGGTGGGTCCATATGAATTTAGGGTTGAGAATAGCACATTGGTATGGAGAAAACCATTCTAAAGCAAATTAAGAAAAGCTTACCATTGTCTTGCTATTCTTGCAAACAGCTTAGTAAATTGAAAGGCCTTTTCAGACCAATCCTTAAAATTAATTAATTCCTAAAAATTCCTGGAAACAAAATGACAAACTCTTGACCTTTGTCTACCATTCTTTTTCGTACCAGCAACACGAAGGCAGGAGAACAAGGACCAATGCTCAGGGACATTTAGTCAAGTTTGTCCTCTACCGAGAATCTGGAAACCTTAAATTTCATTAACCATGGGATCTTTGCTTACTCATTTCCCCTCTCTGAGTCTTAATTCCCTCATCAGAGGATTAAAGTGTGATATAAACCATTCATTCCCCCAGCATTCTTTGTAGTAATAACCCCCTCCCCATGTTAGTCATGGGGTGCTCAGCTAGAGATTACTTTAGCTAGGTGTGGTCATGAAATACCAAAGGTGACTTTGCAATCTTTCTATCATTTCTTTCAAGATGAAGCCCCTTGACCTAGACTCTTTCCCTTCCCACTGGCTGGGAAACGTCCACAGTGGCAGCCACTACCTGAGACCCAGCCTGAGAGCTAAAGGATGGGGATAGCAGAGCCTCCCAGCCAGCTTGGGATCCTGACGGACATCACTAAACATTCAAGTTCTGAATGTTAAGGGAACCTGGGTGGTTCAGTGGCTCAGTGGGTTAAAACCTCTGCCTTCAGCTCAGGTCATGGTCTCAGGGTCCTGGGATCAAGCCCACATCAGGCTCTCTCTGCTCATCAGGGAGCC
This sequence comes from Mustela nigripes, assembly GCF_022355385.1. Classification (NCBI taxonomy): domain Eukaryota; kingdom Metazoa; phylum Chordata; class Mammalia; order Carnivora; family Mustelidae; genus Mustela; species Mustela nigripes. The sequence goes on along the minus strand of NC_081557.1, from coordinate 260,064,420 downwards.
TGCTTTCCCCTCTCTCTGTCTCTGCCTGCCTCTCTGCCTGCTTGTGATCTCTGTCTGTCAAGTAAATAAATAAAATCTTTAAAAAATAATAAAAATAAAAAATAAAGTTCTGAATGTTAATCGATGTAATAGAAGAAACAGAGAAGTTTTGCTGTAGGAATAAACCAAAGAGAATAAACCTTATTATTCTGACAACGGTGACCACAGAAGCACATGTTAAGGGTTTAGATCAATTTTGAAATGATGGTCTTTTCTTCTTTCTTAGCAACTTAGACTCACAGTCCCTTTCATTCTATCTTTTAATTGCTCTGTTAATCACTTTCCATAACCTTCCAGTTTACTACCATGCTGTATGACAATAGATTACCTTCACTACAAAGGCTATCTTTAAATTCCCACGGGCATTTAGTAAAGTTTTATTATCCTCAGGCGTAATCCTATGAGAAGATTAGATCAAATAAAAGTAGTTTTCTGCCTATCAGCATAAAGCACCAGGGAGGGCTTGCAGATGATGTGGAGTTTGAAACCCAAAATCCTCCAGCTTACAGGGGGCCGCCAGAAGGAGCTCTGGGAAAGTCACCTGAATCAGACTTGGATTTGCTTATGCAAGTCACTGACCAAAAAGGAACTTAAGGAACCTTCTCATAGCTTTGTGAAAGCCCAAACTAAAATACTTGATTTTACGCACATTTTATACCCACCCACAAATTGCCCTTTCATTAATTGTTAAACGTTTTTATTAGCAATATGTTCACTGGAACGTCAATGTGAGGTATCAAGGAGCTCAAGAGATCAAGAGTTGATTTAAGTTCTTTGTGCCAAGTTATACCTTGTAATCTGTTGACGTCTAGAAGAGAAAAATGCGTCATGGATGACAGATGAATTCAGAAGCATAGAGAGTCTCCTCAGAGAGCGTTTCACCTAAGGAAGAGATTTGGGCATCCCAGAGACTTGGTAAGTGGCATTCGTGACTTTGCAATAGAGAGAAATAGATCTAAGGGAAGGACTAAAGGAATGCTAAGAAAGAGAAGGAGAAGTAGAGGGACGTGATAGAGTTAGTGTCTTATCCTCCATCTAATTGGTCCCCCACACTGAAGCCAGAGCAAGCTCTTAAAAAAACAAAAATCATCATTTTCATTTCCCTGCTTACCATGCCCCTTAGAAAAATGTACAAAATCCTATCCTGATCTAAGAAATGCTGTATGTTCCTGGACCCTAATTATCTTTCTGATTTCACATCAAACCACAATCCTCATTCCTCGCTCCAAGAGATGCCCGCTGGCATTATGGGTTGAATTGGTTCCCTCTAAAATGTCATATGTTGGAGTTCTAACTCCCAGTACCTCAGAGTGTGACCTTCTCTGGGTATAGGGTCATAACGGATATAATTAGCGAACCTGAGGTCACTCTGAAGTAGAGTGGGTCTATACTCCAACATGACTGATATTCTTGCAAAAGGGTGAATTTGGACCTAAACACACACACACAGGAAGAACACCATGTGAAGAGACAGGCAGAAATGAGAGTGAAGCTATTACAAGCCAAAAAAACACCAGAGATTGCTAGCTTAGCTATCTATCAGAAGTTGCAGGAAAAGCATGGAACAAATTCTTTCTCACAGCCTATAGAGGGAAACAACCCTGCTAAGGCCTCAATGCTGGGCTTCCAGCCTCTAAGCTGTGAGAGAGTAAACACCTGTTGTTTAAGCTACCCAGTTTGTTGTACTTCGGTTTCGCAGCCCTAGCAAACCTAGGCACTAGATTCGCCACGCCATCCTTGAGTCATGTTATAAGCACCATTTCTCTGAGAGAGAAACCTCCCTTAACATCCCAGAGTAGGTAATATTCCTCTCCTTCCTAACCTATACTTATCATAAATCCAACAGGACCCTGAACTTCTTCAGAGCAGTGGGCCTTCCTGAATTATTTATTTGTTTCCTTAATGTCTGTCTTCTGCATCCAGCTGTAAGCCTGGGGAAGGACTGTGTCTGTCTCACTCACAGTTATACCTTCTGTGATTTGCACATAATCAGTGCTCAAAAAATATTTATTAACTGGGATCCTTTTTAACTTTGAATTCTCTGTTCCCAAATATTGTTTCAAAGATCCCACATCCTTAGTAATAATTCCCACCAAAATATTTCTATCCTCATGTATATATTCATGTGCCTGAAGGCAGTCTCATACTTCTATAATTTGTTGTTGTCATACCTAACATTTTATTTCATTCCACCACACATCTGTATAAGCAATAACATTTTTAAATTTACTAGTGTCCAGGAATGTTTTTGATTTGGATCCTATATTACTGAAAAGAATTTCAATTATTTGGCAAGCTGACATCCTCATAAGATTCTATCTGTCCAGCAAGGCAGATGAGGGAAATCATGTGAGAAAAACACTAGAGGAATGAGCCAGTTTTTAAAAAAGACACCCATTTAACCTGTGTTTACCGATAGGAAAACTTTTGCTGATGTACTGGGGTGAGAGGCTTGATAATAGTTATCTAGAATTATGGGATAGTAAAAGTTAGTCTCAAAATATGTATATCACCAACTATCTATCTATCTTTAAAGATATGGTTATATATATAAAAAGATAAAAAGAGCAAATAATTCTAGGTAGGTTATTTTACCTCTCAAGTCAATCCTAACTTAGTCTGACTTTTGATCTCAAAGAATCACACCGATGTAGATCAGAAATCTCTCTACAATAAAGCTCTTAGTGAGGGTGTTACTGAGCAGGAGCATTTTGATTTATTTTTTTTAAATTTTTATTAACATATAATGTATTATTTGTTTCAGGGGTACAGGGCTGTGGTTCATCAGTCTCACACCATTCACAGCACTCCCCATAGTACAGACCCTTCCCAACGTCCATCACCCCACCACCCCGTCCCCACCTCCCTCTCCTCCAGCAACCCTCAGTCTGTTTCCTGAGATTAAGAGCCTCTTATTGTTTCTCTCCCTCTCTGATTTATTTTAAAGAGAAGTTTCTGAGAAAATGTGAGTTCAACAGATATTCTTTCAATAGCAGAATAGCTGGGAATACTACATTATTCAGTACCATTTTTTCAGATGGATTCTGCTGGTTACAGAAGGACTAAAGGATGGCGAGTCTGTTTTGAATTCCATCATATATGACATAAACTATAGTACAACTGTCTACTCTTGGGCATAGAAAGAACAAAGTGACTAGATTCAACCCAGTCATTTGTTTAGTAAATCTCTTTTCTGAGCATTTATTGTGTCAACTGCTGTGGCAGATATAGAGTTGATATAGGGCTGAATAAAAATAATAGTAACAATAAGAATAGCTTATTCTTATTGCCTGCTGATTATATGCCAGGCTCCATACTAAATGCTTTCCATACATCATCTCCTCTAATCCTCACCATAGCAGTATAAAATATGTACTGTCATTGTCCTCATTTTATGAAGAACTGAAATCCCAGACAGGTCTGGTAGTATGAATGAAGTCAAAGAGTTAGGATTTAAGTATAGCTATACCTGACTCCAATGCTGGAGTTCTTACCCAATGTATTATACTATCTCACAATATAGAATGACTCAATTACTATAATTTTCCCCAAATCCATAAAATTCAGCTTAAGCTTCTGAGCTAAGAAAGATAATGTAAAGTGATTTTGAGAAAGAGAATTTAATTCCACAATAATACAGAAATGGCATTAAGTAGTCTTTTCTTAGAATGAGTTTATGGGCCATTTCACATAAGCTCCCCAAGTTCAAAAGTCAGGATTATAGTGATTTTGGCTCATCTCAAGTGAGCTTAAGAAAAGCAAAAATGAAAGAAAGGACCTTTAGAACCTCAAGTTCAGTGTGTGTGGATGCAAAATAAAAACAGTGTGGAAAAGATATCTGGAATTTTTAGTGAAGAAAGAAGCCAATCTATTTTTTAACTACTAAGGCAGGAATTGAGTTGGTATCTATTTTTGGTCGAGGGGAACCCATAGTTTTCATGAGCTTCTCTGAAAATACTTTGACCCCAAATTTGAGCCAAAACAGGAAAGGAAAACATATTGTTAAAGGATCCAGAGAGAAGGGTATATAAATATAACTATTAGTTGAATGCAGAATTCTGTAAGTAATTTATTTTGGACACCCCAAAACAAGAGAATAAATGGCCTCTGGTTCTCACATGCTCCATTTTGGTACTTTGCCTTTCATGTGAGGGAGGGTCTTTATCTTCCCTTCTCCTGAGCTTGCATTCCCTCAGTTTGACACTCCTGACCCCTCTCTGCCTCTTGAACTCTTTCAATCCTGGTAATAGTCGGAGTGACTTAACCTAATTGTTGAATTTGAGAAAGAAACTGTTGAGTGCTCTCAGGAACCACGTGCTTCCGTCAACAGCTTGGCTAGATTACATATTTGGAGATGGAGATGTCTGCTTGGTTCTAGGGCAGGCAACACTAAACAGTTGAAACTCCTAATTCTAGAGTCAGCATTAGGAAGCCAATTTGTCCACAGATATAAATCAAAGTCTCCAATAGTAGTTTTGTCAGTAATTAGGGGCATTTTTTTGGCCTCTCTCTACTGATTTTTTTCTTATTTCTCAGTTATTCTGAAGCTGAATGAGGAAGCAGCCTATTATTTATTAGCCCCCTTCAAAGACCTCAAAATTACAGATAAAGTGACAATAGTAGTTTGCAAACAGAACAAAAAAAAAAAAAAAAAAGAAAAGAAAAGAAAAAAAACTTCCCTTTGGTATATTCTGTAAATTAAACAAACAAATAAACAAACAACAACAACAACTAGAAGTGGATAGAAGTGGTTTAAAAGTAATATTGGACCAGTTTTCCTACCACCAAGCATTACTAATGCAGCTCTGCTTTGCCGGATCCACCGTGATCCATTTATAAACGGATACATTAACAGTTTAACTGAAAAGCCCAAAAAGTTGGTAAGTAAGGGGTTGTGGGGATGATTCTGAGTCATGGAGCAGAGGCTCCTATGTAATGTTCAAATTTTTTATTTTATAGTCATCCTATTTTTCATCTTTCATTTTCTTGTCTATCCATCATAACTGAAGAAGGCATTGTATAATGTGTGGGGGGCATGACAATGTGCTTTGCCTACCTCCTGCTACAGAGAGTGTGATTAACCAAGGGCCTCCGCTTTGGAAATCTATACCAGAATTTGTTTTTAGGCTGCTCCTTCCACTGGCTGTTTCAGCCAGTGACTGAGTGCAGTAGTGGTACTAAGGCAGATCCCATTCCAGAAAGACCAGAGACTTTTTGTTGGCTAACTTTGTCTAGAGGATTCCCTGATGGATTTGTTGAAACTGTAAAACTGTGTGTTACTCCACCCAACATTCTTTCCCTCTCTCTTTATCTCTGGGTTAAACTTACTGATGAAGTCATTGTATGAAAAAAAATTTCAAATTGACTAAAGATTCCAACAAAATATGTTGGTTTCTGATCGTCATATCAAATGAAACTGAGCTCCCCTCAGTGGCTCCTAAAAATCTCAATGGCTTGGAGAACAGTCTTCAAGCCTCTTTAGTAGAAGTGAGAAGAAACTGTGCTTGAGGAGTGAGATTCCATCACTTCCTCCTTATACCAAAGGTAGTAGAGTTAGTTTTAAATATCAGATATCTATGTTTCCCTGAGGAAATGCTCTGCAAAAAGCACTGTTTAGTAGAACGTTCTGTGATGATGGAAATGTTCTATATCTGTGCTGTCCACTGTAGAAACTATTAGTCACATATAGCTGTTGAACATTTGAAATGTAGGTAGAATGGTGAGGAACTGAATTTTAAGTTTTATTCAAGCATATATAATTCAATTTTAAATTTAAAGAGCCACATGTGACTAATGGCTACCATATTTGACAACATAGCTCTAGAATCTGTCTACATATACACAATACAATTGCAAAATTTTGTGCTTCTGCTTGTTTATCAAGTACAATTCAATGAAGAGATTAGCAGAATCAGAACTATTTTGGAAGAGCACCACACATAAACAAGAATATATCTTGTTCGGGCACCAATTTGTAAAGGGTCTTACTTCTTATTCTATTCACTCTGGGAACCATACGAAATAGAGCCAAGTAAGGTGTTTCTAGTGTTAATTCCCAAATAGTTTTTTATGTGGTGTTGATAAAACTTGCAGTCAATATGGCTAACAAGGTCTATGACACTTTTTCTTTGGTTTGAAACTGCACTGACAATTCACTCTCAACTAAACTCCATACTAATTCTTCTTCAATACACATGCTTGCTGCAAAGTCAGTATCAGTTCTGACAAATTCTCAATGCTCTGACAATGCTCAAAATCTATCCTTTAAAGTACAGGTCACTCTGCTCTGGCTGTAGAATCACATTAACTATACATTAAATTTTAGGACAGTAGAGTAGCTTTATCAACCTCTGGGTAAGTAAGCAACAGGCCTAAAGAAAGGACACACCATCCTCTTATAGAAAGATGGAATGATAAAGAAGATGTAGTATATATACACAATGGAATACTATGCAGCCATCAAAAGAAATGAAATCTTGCCATTTGTGATGACGTGGATGGAACTAGAGGGTATCATGCTTAGCGAAATAAGTCAATCAGAGAAAGACAACTATCATATGATCTCCCTGATATGAGGAAGTGGAGATGCAACATGGGGGGTTAAGGGGGTAGAAGAAGAATAAATGAAACAAGATGGGATTGGAAGGGAGACAAACCATAAGTGATTCTTAATCTCACAAAAAAACTGAGGGTTGCTGGGGGGAGGGGAGTTGGGAGAGGGGGGTGGGGTTATGGACATTGGGGAGGGTATGTGCTATGGTGAGTGCTGTGAACTGTGTAAACCTGGTGATTCACAGACCTGTACCCCTGGGGATAAAAATATATTATATGTTTATAAAAAATAAAAAATTAAAAAAAAAAGAAAAAAAAAAGAAAAAATTTTAAAAAATAAAAATAAAAAAATTTTAAAAAAGAAAGATGGGATGAACACAGCAGTCAGTGTGATGCTTGATGTGACTTAGAGGATCCAGGGTTTGGGGGTCTACTGTAGCCAGAGGAAAAAATTGAATTTCAAATGGGAGGTCAAAAGGTAGCATACCTCACTACACAGAGACACCACAGCTCTGTTTCTAAAATAGTCCATGCGTACAGAGTATCCTGAAATTTAAACAGAGGGGTAGCATCTCAAGAGAAAGGAATCCTTCTGCTAGAATTGCTGACCCTGCTGGGGGGGAAAAAAAAAGCACTCATTGACAAACTCATTTGAGAAACTCCAAGTCTTCCCTGCTGATATCTAAGTGATCAGGGAAAATAATGGGCAACTAAATGACTGAGAAGGAACATCTCTGAGGCATAGATGCTGCACTGGAGAGGAAAAGAACCCTAGAACTACACTTACAGCCTCTAGGACCATGCGTCTTAGTCTTAATGTGGGTACTTCACTCATATTCCCATGACATTAGCTATTCCATTACCTTCAAATTAGTTTGGTTTTATGACTCCTTTTGCTCATTTTGGCCTTAACTGAGACAGCTCATTCTGGATTAAGTTTGATTTTATTTTCAACTGCATTTTCCCCTTTAAAACAGGGCAGTTCTGCCCACTAAAACATTTGTCCATGATCACTCTCCTTCTCACAGTCTTACCACATTCTCAGTTCCATTCTGCTCTATCCTTTTTTTTTCCCCCAAAGTCACTGATACCAACGGTTCTGTTCCTTCATCTAGATTTATAGAGGAACAGAATACATCTTCTAAGAATAGATTTATATACTCAGTTCACTTTCCAGAGGATTAAGAATTCTTTGGCTTTTGATGAATCACTGAATTCTACTCCAGAAAACCAATTTCTGGGAGCACTGTATGTTAATTAAATAAAATTAAAAAAAAAAAAAAGAAAACATTAGTTCTTTGACTTCTTCAGTTTTATTATTTCAATGTTTCATTAAATTATCCCTTCATTCACTCATCAATAAACATTTACTGAGGGTATGTTACATGCCCACACACTAGTTTAGGACTGAAGTTACAATGGTGAACAAGGCTTAAAAGGTCTGGCCCCCAATGTTTATAGCAGCAATGGCCACGGTCGCCAAACTATGGAAAGAAACAAGATGCCCTTCAACAGACGAATGGATAAGGAAGATGTGGTCCATATACACTATGGAGTATTATGCCTCCATCAGAAAGGACGAATACCCAACTTTTGTAGCAACATGGATGGGACTGGAAGAGATTATGCTGAGTGAAATAAGTCAAGCAGAGAGAGTCAATTATCATATGGTTTCACTTATTTGTGGAGCATAATAAATAGCATGGAGGACAAGGGGTGTTAGAGAGGAGAATGGAGTTGGG